>NW_024734455.1:0-5000 GCF_018991925.1 Homarus americanus | reverse complement strand
CTGACATGAAGTCTGCACTGCTGCGGGCATATGGGCTGACTACTGAGCAGGCCAGGCATCAGTTCTACAGGGCAATGTTGGAAGAAAATGAAACGGTTGCACAGTTCCGGGATCGTTTAAGGGACTATGTGGCTCAGTGGATGAGTAAGGATGAAACCCCCAAGTCCATGGAAGGGGTTATAGACTTAATGGTGCGCACGCAGTTAGAAAGGTCTTGTCCCCCTGAACTTGTGGCTCAAATCAGGGCTAATGGAGTCAAGACGTCGAAGGAAATGGCAAGCAAATCAGACGCTCATTTCAGCGCTTTCGGGTACCACACTCGGAGGCGGTGGTCGAACAGGGAGTCGACAGATAACCAACAAAGTCAACAACCTCTACAGAAACAGCCACCGAACCCACCCAGGCAACAAGGAAATACCCAGCAACCACAACCGCAAAGACAGCAACAGAAACAGCACCAAGGCCCCCCGAAGTATCAGGACAGTTGGCGCCAGACCAACAATCCACGATGGAACCGGCGGCAGGAAGCCGCCGTGGCTCAATTCGTAGGCCAAGGTGCCAGCAATAATAATCCACAAAGAGACCAGCAGCAGGAAGCCTCCGGTGTTCAAACTGTGGGCGGGGAGTGGCCTGACCTTCCAGCAGGGCCGATCGTCATGCAACCTGAAGCAGGGGCTCATACCGAATCATGTCTACCCCAACACCCCTACTAACTAACTGCCGCCTCCAACCTCTACTCGAGGGGTCACCCCACATTTCTTGTTAAACCTGGATACGTTGGAGGAGTTCCAGCGACTGTCATGTGAGATAGTGGGGCATCGGGCTGTATTGTCAGGAAGGAATTGGTGGGGCAACATCAATACACCGGAGCACAAGTAAGTGTTAAATTAGCCAATAGTTACATTCAAACGGTTCCAGTGGCCAAGATTGAGGTGGACACCCCCTTCTTCTCAGGTTGGGTCACTGCAGCAGTCATGAGGCAACCTATATACGATCTCATCATTGGGAATATCAAGGGAGCAAGAAACAGTTGTGCAGTGGATGCTGCAACCCAAACTGATGCTGCCGCTTTGACCCAAGTTAATGCTGCTGCAGTAGGGTGTGTCATATGGAGGCGATTTTTTTTTTTTTTGAGTTTGCAAAATCGGCCCATGGTATTAATGATGTAGTTCTATGTGCAGAATCATGTGATATCTTCAGATTTGAAAAGTTTTTATTTTTTGCTAGGTAAATTTTAACTTGAAATCTTATGAAAATTCAGTATTCCCACCCTTTTACCAACACCACTAAATAGCTTATTTAAAGTAAAGTAAATGTATCAGGTTAATTTATTAGGATGAAAATGATCCAGAATAGTGAAACGAATGATCTTGACACATTTTATTAAATTTAATATTCCTTTAGAAAACAAAATCATCAAATACAAAAACCGGTTTTACTACTACGACCCGGTGTTGCTGCACACCATAGAGAACATGTCTTTCTTGCTTTTGTTTCTACTCATCACCTCCCTGCTGACCACCTGAGCTCGGATGTAGCATTCCCTCCTCTCCTGGCTGTACACGTGACTGCTGCTTCTGCCCACTGCTGCAAAGCACACAACGCTTTACTCTGGGTGTGAGGGCCAGGCAGGGACACATGCATGGGGTTGTCCAGGAAAGCTCTGACTTGAACATTGGTGTGAGGGGCTGCAGGTAAGAGGTAGCCCACCACAGCCTGATAAAGCGCCATCCAGATCTATGAGATCAGGAGGGTCTTGGCACCTAGATTGGACTTCAGAGTCTTCCTGACCCTGAAGGAATACACCAACTGATTCGGGTCATGCCCAGAGATCCTCCTTAAGGTCTCATATCAAGATCTTTTTTTGACTGCCACTTCTTTCCTCTCCTCTCATCCTTACTGCAGAGCATTGTCTGTGAACTGCTCTCGGGATGACATACCAGGAAGACCTCTCACAGTCTGCTCCGCTGGAACAGAACCTTCCTTGGCTGACTCTCTCAGGAGCTCAGTTGAAGAGAACATGCTCGGACCTTTCGGAGAACGATGACTTGACCTTGGTGTTGAACCAATTTGGCAAGTAGACACTCACGATGAATTGGACAATAAGTCTCAGGTTGTGAAGCTGGTTCCCTTTCAGTTTATGATGAGCGACCCAAATTCTGCAGAACCTGAGAGCTGTTGTGAGCCACCTAGAATGTGAGACTGGACCTATCTGCAGGTAAGCAAGTCTATCAGGCATGACCCCAGTTTTGATGGCACTGCAAATCATGTAACCAGAGTACTGGTCAGTACTCAGGTCGTCAATGACAGTATGTGCAAGCTCAACGAGTGGAGGGCCAACTGTGATTTTTTCAAAGCTCGGATTTATTTCTAACTCAGTGGCAGAGTCCAGCATCTTGCCAAGAGGACCAGATCATCTGTTGTTTGAAAGAGTCTTGCCATCCAGCTCCTGGATCAGATGTCTGACTGGCAACTCGTTGGTGTGGAGGTCACAAACAATCCAGACCAGCTTCCTCCCAATCTTCCGCTCTATCCACTGTATGACCTCCCCTTGCCACCCTGTGTTCGTGTTGGTGCTGTCCCCTCCAATGGCCTGCACAGGCAGGGTCTGGCTCATGCTCCTCTCTCTGAGCCAGTTCACAATGTTATGCCACCATTCTCAGCTGGTTTCCTGATGTCATCTTTCCTCTGGAGTGAAATGCCACAACATTTCCTCCTGGTTCACTGCAGCAGGAGAGTAGTGTTCCTCCTCACCATGGCAGGAACAACTTGTCAGAATCCCAACTTTCATGAACACTTCTTCTTTAGTCATCCCTTCTCCCATCAAAGAACAACACGCATTTTCTCTTATCCCCTTATCAAACTCCTCTTCTAGGTTACTGACAAGTTTCTCCTGAGCTCTCCTTACTTTGTTATGATCTATCACCAGGTGAACATCATCAGGTGTTATCAAACCACCGTCAACCCAGGCAACTGTTGCTATCTCTGCAGTTTCTCTGAGACCAGTGTGGTGTCGCATGCTGGCCAGAGCTATGTTCGGGATATCTTTCCTATTTCGAATCTTATGCCTGGAAGGTTTGGGATTATTATTTTCTGGGTTAGGGACAAAGTCACCATTCTCCTGGTCAGCACTCGGATCAGCCATGGGGAAGTCATTAAACTCTGAATCAGCTTGACTCCAATCATCGGCCTTTTTTACCTCACCCTGGGCCTTCTCAAGTCTTTTTCCTCGGCAACTCTTCTCCTCTTCTGTCTCTCTGAGGCAGCCTCCTGTCTCTTGGACTCCAGAATATCTTGGCTAGAAATCATGAGAGCCCCTATACTGCCAGTCTTCTCTCTTTGTGCTTTGACAAATGCCAGTTCGATCACAGGAATCTTCAGTTCACGCTTGCAAATACAGGAGATGTGGGCCTCGGATTTACAGTCACGATCGCATCCAAACTCAGGACAGAGAACAATTGGGCACTTGCAAGTAATTATGTCAAATAACTGGTCCAGTTGCTTGGCAAAGCTGTCCTTAACTGCAAGTTTTCCTCTCCCAAGAGAGATATCTCTTGCCTTTTCCCAACTGGCTAGCAGTCTCTCACTAATCGTCTTCTGACTTGTTATGACTGGAGGCTTGAATTGAGCGTTAGCCAGAGTGTACTGTGCCAAGACAGCTTTGGTCATATCACTGGCAATTTCTTTGTTTGTGTAAGTTCTTTGGTTCATTTCACTGATTTGCCTGATTAAAACACCGTATCTCAAAGCATCTCTCAATGTAGGCAACTCCGACTTCAGGAGCTCTCTCCCACACCCAAGATAGTGACTGAGATGGCTGGATTTTTGGTTCCTCGTCCTGACACAAGCAGCCATCGCAAATATTATCAACTTATAAATGCATCAGAATCTGAAACAGAAAAAAATATTGTTAGTTGGGTTGTTATAGAATGAAGTCAGAAAGCAATGTTCACTATTTAATTGTAATGCACTAATGCAGCTGTACGTTAGATTTTCGATACATTTCACGCTAAAATTTACCTAGCAAAAGGTTGCAAAATATTGAAACTGAAATTATTTTCTGTTTATATACACTAAAATCTACCAAAAAAGTGATGGGCCATTAGTTTTAGCTGATCTTCCCTCCTATGACACACCCTAATACTTATAACACTTAGTGTAATTATACAGTTATATCAGGTGTTTAGTTATGAGTCCTACATTGTTTCCATACGAGTATATTTTTTCCTTGGTCGTCAGGAAGATGTGTTGTACTAAAGGTTTATTGATTTTTATAGTTTTAAAACTTCCTCCCATGTTAGGTCCTCCTCCAATGTTAGGTCCTACTCCTCCCATGTTAGGTCCTTCTCCCATGTTAGGTCCTCCTCCTCCCATGTTAGGTCCTCCTCCAATGTTAGGTTACCCTCTTCCCATGTTCGGTACTTCTCCCATGTTAGGTCCTCCTCCTTCCATGTTAGGTCCTCCTCCAATGTTAGGTTACCCTCCTCCCATGTTAGGTCCTTCTCCCATGTTATGTCCTCCTCCTCCCATGTTAGGTCCTCCTCCAATGTTAGGTTACCCTCCTCCCATGTTAGGTCCTTCTCCCATGTTAGGTCCTCCTCCTCCCATGTTAGGTCCTCCTCCAATGTTAGGTTACCCTTCTACCATGTTAGGTTCTGCTCCACTCATGTCGGGTCCTCCTCCCATGTTAGGCCCCATATCTCTGTGTTATATTCCTGGGCTATCATGATAGGTCTCGTTCCTCCCATGCCCATATCAGCTCTACCATGTCTCGTCATCATCCTCCCATGCAAGTTCCCCTCCTCCCGCGTTACATCCCCTCCTCCCACGCTACATCTCCTCCTCCCACGTTACATCCCCTCCTCCCACGCTACATCTCCTCCTCCCACGTTACATCCCCTCCTCCCACGCTACATCTCCTCCTCGCACGTTACATCCCCTCCTCCCACGTTACATCTCCTCCTCCCACGCTACATCTCCTCCTCCCACGCTACATCTCC
>NW_024734454.1:0-13451 GCF_018991925.1 Homarus americanus | reverse complement strand
AGGTGTATCTGTGAGTGTCTCAGGTGTTCCTGGGTGTGTCAGAGGAGTACCTGGGAGTGTCAGAGGTGTACCTGGGAGTATCGGAGGTGTACCTGGGAGTGTCAGAGGTGTACCTAGGAGTGTCAGAGATGTACCTGGGAGTGTCAGAGGTGTACCTGGGAGTGTCAGAGGTGTACATGGGAGTGTCTGAGGTGTACCTGGGAGTGTCAGAGGTGTACCTGGGAGTGTCAGTGTAATAGGCCCCTGTCTCATCAACAGAACGTATTATATAAATGGGTCAATACATCTGATATTATATTCAGATTCACCACCCTGTAACTTTCCACTGTCTATGAGTAAGACATGAGATGGACACGTGAGCGGGCAACTTACCCAAGAGGGCGAGACCCATAGCTCAGCATTCCTGTAAGCACGCACTGCGATGCCCCTAAGCTTCAGTAGCTCACCTCAACTCATATCGAAAGGACGTGACCAAACGTTTATCATACATAAAACGCCGTCCCTTTCTCATTCACTCCTAGACAGTGAGACTTACGGTTGATATACACTCAGGAATTATATATACAACCTTTTATAATAAAACAAAGGAACTACCATTTGGGTTTCGTTACTTAAAACCCAAATATAAATATGTGTGAACGGACTGGTTAATTGGACAAGCAGCCGATTCATATAGGTGGCAAGCGGTGTGTACGGATTCTTCAAACTGGTAGTCGTATCATCCGTCTGTGTCTTGTGAAAAACAAGAAACCACACAGCAGTGACGCGTTACATAATCCGAGTGTTTAAAACTATATCCCGTATTGAGACGATATGTAGTGAGCGCTCCTTATCTCTGCCATATACAAATATGTGCAGAATTCGTAATATACAAATATTACAGCCTGTTGGTACATATCCAGATTGAGCCGGTTGAGATAGACTCCACTCAGCATTCCCTAGACATTACAGTGTTGCAGTGTTGAACAACAGTTTCGTAACCTGGAATTCAATTGGTATTTCACTAGCAGCTGAGCAGTATTGTCGTGTCGTCAGCGCGAATTACGAATTCCGGTGTCATCATACAGATCTCCATATATACGTGGAACTGTGAAAGAATTAGCACACGGCAGTTTTCGCCAGCGAACCACCAGTGTGATAACCAATCATCAGTTTTCTGATCGCCGGAGGAGGAACTCACCTAAATCAAGTGGACTCGTCTCTCACCAAAGCAGAAGCGTCATCTCGTTGCCAAGGAAACCAGCAGCAGCGCACGCATCCTAGGAAGAGGCAACACCCACACTCCACTCAGAACTTTTGAAGGATTCACATTTTCTATACAGACGTACTACTCTGTATAAATAGGTATTTAAATTACATAGTATTACACACATGAACACGTTCGAGAGATATCTTCACACCCATAGGTTCGTCGGATAGGATTATTTCAATGATAAAGTGTCGAATGTAAGATTAATGTATTGAAATCCTATAATTTACAGTAGTTGTAAGTGTCTGTCTTCTTATTGATAGTTTAAAAATTAACTACAATTAATATTCATTGTCTTGTAAATGAGAGGCAAGTGATCTACTTACTGTTAAGTATTCATTGACCCAAGGGGGCTAATAGATAATTTCTAAGTTTCCCATGTCTAATGTAGATGAAATCGAACGCCTAGCGCAACTATTTGCTGATAACCAACTCATCAATGATCAAGCCCAGACTGACATAGATTTTGAGTATGGAACACAGTTAAATGAGTCGGTAGGAAGTAGTGCGAAAGTTATAGACGAATCATTTGACGACTTAAACCGTCGTACCCTACGGTCTGGTAATCACTATAGTACCTCACCTAAGTATACTAAAGCAGTTACCCCTGTTACAGGTGATAGTGTGTCTGTTGCTAAATCGGTAACAACCTTATTAACCCAGCCTTCTGTTAAGAGTAAGAATACTAATTTGCTTAATACTAACACTAAAATGGCTTCGTCTAACCCTCACACCCTCACTAACACACCTACAGCTGATACTGTCATTAATATCATGCAGCGCGGCGATTATGTTCGAAATTTCACGGGACAAGACGATTATAGGGTCGCACATTTTATTCGTGCATGTGAAGATAGCATGCGCAATAGTCACATAACGACTGACGAAGATAAGAAAGCATATGTACGTTCCCATATAACGCAGGGTTCCTATGCAGGCAGTCGTTTAAATGCGTTTGGTTTACAAAGCCCTGACTATGAAAAGTTCAAGCGAACGCTAATTGGGATTTTTGGGGGTAGGTCACAGCTGGGCCAACTGCAATGGATCTTCAGATGGTTGGATCGCTGTATTCCAGGTATACGAAACGAAACACCCGTTGACGCTGTTGACATCGCGGGCCAGGTTCGCCAGGACATGCAAGCGACCTTCCGGTCATCAGGCTGGTACAACTCATGGGGTGATATGCCGCCAGAAAACGTGGAAATGTTGATAGAACTAATAAGTTTTCTTCTTTCCGTCCGTGTTCCCTTATATAGCCGGGCACAGGAAGTACAGTATGAACCACCCTTGGATATGGTGGAATACGCAAACAAGCTCTGTCCCCAGGCTACGGGCCCCTTACTGGCGCAACCCTCAGTGACGTCACCACAACCCCAGCAGTCTCAGATGCCTCAGATGCCTCACTCCCAGACTCCTTACGCGACACACTTAGCTCCGATCGCTCCTCCCCGCCGAACATATAAACAGAAAACATCGTTACGGTGCGCACATTGTAATAAACGTGGCCACGTAATGGAAGATTGTTTTCAGCTCCGAGGTAATAGTGCAAATAAAGCCACACCCGGTGCAAAGCCATTCTCAAGGTCAAACAGAGAGGTAGCAAAAGCAGCACCTCCTCCTACCCAGACAGCGCGCAAATGGTGCGCTCTTCACAAATCGACTACTCATAGTTCACATGAGTGCGATATACTAATTAAGCTAGGGGAGTGGACCTAAGTGAAACGGAGGTGTCGTATAGGCGCAAGCAGAAACGTCCCCAGGACAAGTCATCGGGGGAAGACCAGCGCACACTACACCAAGGAGAGGGATAGATAGGGAAATTCCCGCCCCTCCTTACAACACTTCTATAGCGGCGCTTAGAAAAGTGGAAGTGTTGTCAGTACCGGTGAGAGTGGATAATACCAGATTGGCTCTTGATATAGACACAGGTGCTTGCGCTAATGTATTGGCCTTGACATCATATCACGAGTTACAACGTAAATTCCCTCACCGCAAATTCAAATGGAGGCCTAGTAACGCTGAGCTCGAAGGAGTTTCAGGTACTCAGCTGAGCATCAAAGGAATGGTGACGTTACCACTCAGATTCTCAAGACGTGGTACGCCCTTCTACGCGGACTTTTATATAGTTCAGCAGTTCATTTTGCCAGCTGACGGGTTACTTGGTCTACCAACTCTTCGAAAGAACATGATAGATGTTCATCCACGTAATAATAGTGTTACGTTTAAAGGTGTTTCCTACACAGCAATGAGTCATTCTGAACCTATGCTCACCGCTAGGACGAAGGTGTTGTCTACCAATCCTATTAAGAGGAAGGCGGATCATGCGTCAGAGATATATCTCGACCTCAACCACACACCTTCCCAGCGTGATTACAGCAGCAAGAGTTGGAAGATAGTACCTGCAATGTTGAAGAGTACTCTCCATTACCAGAATGAGGAATTCACCAACGCAAAAATCCTGTGAGCTAAAGTGAACATTAGTTTCTGCAAATGATTCGTTCACTGCCCAGGGTGTGACAGGACGTGACTGCAGTTGTTGAGACTAGTCATCAATCAACATCCTGTCAACAAAATTCTTTCGTATGGCGTGAACAACCCCCAGTTACCAGCACCCAGCACCCACCCTAGTGATGATGACACATCCGGTCTGAGAGATGGTCTCAGCATTCTGAGGTATGGTGTTGTGGATGACGTTGTGTAACAATTAGCGGCGGTTTGCTGTACTCAGGATTTTTGTGAGCATTGACCCAATCACCGGACCTTGGAATCAGCTGTGTCTACTGTGAGACACACACACACAAGTCTACGGGATTGCGGGAGCAATTTCACATTATCAAGAAATTAAAGAAAGGATGTTATGTGTGTGATTTTATAGATATCACAGCAATGTCGAAGTGCAACCAAATAAATTCCTAATTCGAGGTATTGTTGCGAATTGCCAACAGACTCGACTGGCCAGGATAGATCAAATAACACCACATGTCAAGGTGATCGATCATCCTCAGGGCAAGACACGCCTGTTAGAGCTGCTTGCCGACTACTGAAATAGTAGCCTTGCCAGGGGAAACGCTAGGTCAGACAGATTTAACATCCCATCATATAGCGTTAAAGGAAGGAACCAACCCTATTTACGTACCAGCTTATAGACTAACTCATAGCCAGCGCGCTGTAGTGCAAGATATGGTACAGGGTATGTTAGATGAGAATGTCATTAGACACTCAAAATCCCCCTTTAATAGCCCATTATTCCTCGTCCCGAAAAAGGATGGTGGATGGCGCCCTGTCATAGATTTCAGGCGCGTAAATGATCAACACCCTGTTTGCCGGACTAATTGGTAACACAGTCTGCGCTTATTTGGATGATCTAATAGTAGTCAGTAAGGACGCCGATTCCCATCTGATAAAACTGCGTGAAGTTTTGGCCAAACTTTCCACAGCAGGACTCAAAATAAAACTCTCAAAGTGCGAGTTTTTAAAATCCAGAATCCATTTCCTTGGTCATGTAGTCGACGGTGAGGGCATACACACAGTTAATGATAAAGTCAAAGCTGTATCTCAGTTCCCGCGTCCTACCTCAAATGATCATGTGCGTAGCCTTCTCGGATTATCTGGTTATAATCGTTCCTTTATCAAGGACTATGCAACATTAGCATCGCCCCGAACGAGGTTGCTCAAAAAAGATGCAGTGTTTATATAGGATGCTGAACACGAGGAAAGTATTACGGCATTGAAGACAGCGCTAACCAATGCCCCGGTTCTAGCATTCCCAGACTACACTCAACCTTTCACTCTCTGTACTGACGCTCCCGGAATTGGAGTCGGAGCAGTGCTCATGCAAGAGGACACGCGTGGGAAGTTTAGAGTGATAGCATTTGCAAATCGCAAACTAATCGATGCTGAAACACGTTATTCGGCGACGACATAGAAACGTTAGCCGTTGTGTGGGCACTTCAAAAGTTCAAAGACATTATCTTTGGCTACAAGATAACTGTTTTTACTGATCATGCGGCAGTCACCGAACTGTTCCATGGCAGAAACTTATCAGGCAGATTAGCATGCTTAGCGGAATTACGAAAGAAGTATTTCTGGAACACTATGAAGAAAGACATAGAATTACACATAGCTAATTGTTTGGCATGTGCTCAACATAAAAGATCGACAGGATCACCTGCCCCGATTCTACAATATCCTACACCAGACCGTCCGTTTGACATAGTCGCTGTTGATGTGTTATAACTCCCAATGAGTCATCAGGGATCAGGATACGTCTTAGGTGTGTGGATCATTTTTCCAGGTTCGTGGTCTTGGTCCCACTAAAAAGCAAAACGGCCGAAGCAGTAGCCTATGCATTAGTGATGAATCTCATATGTCCATATACTACGCCTAAAGTTCTACTCTCTGATAATGGAACAGAGTTCAAGAATGAGCTAATAGAGCATATATGTTTACAATATGGAATTAAACAAACTTTGTGACAGCTTATCATCCACAGGCTAATGGCCTTGTTGAAAGAACCAATCGTAAAATCCTAGAAATACTGCGTCCAATCGTTAATGGTTTTCAATACGCATGGGAGGATTGGTTACCGCAGGTTGCAGCGTCGATTAATGGGTCAGTTAATAGCTCTACGGGCAAAACACCCTACTATATTGTCTATGGCACAGATAAACGTCTGCCTTACGACATCCTTACAGAGGCGCCATACCCGGTATATAATACGGATGATTTTGCGGCAAAACAAATTCATGTCTTTACAGAAATTCATAACCAAGTACGATCACAGCTAGCGGCGTCACGCGCCGAAATGATCATCAAACAGCATAAACATGCTAAACCTATCGCACTGAACGTTGGGGACGCTGTTATGTTACAGGTACCTGAAAGGAACTCCAAACTTTCGGCGAAATTTTCTGGTACATTCCGCATAATCTCAAAAGAAGCAGGCAACAAATTCAAAATATGGAAGCCTAATGCACAGATCGCAGATGTCGTGCACGCGGATCGTCTGAAGAAGACCCAGATAAATGTCTTACCTCAAGTTGATGATAATGTGATTGATACATCCTTACAGACTGTTCAGAAGCAAAATGTCCCAAATGACTATTGTATGAAACTACGTTCTGCGAGTAGAAGTTAACTCGTACTTTCGCGTCAGATGGAAAACGTCGACGGCCAACTACAATCAGCATTGGACATTCTTCATGGTCTCAGCACAGCTTCGATGAATTCGACAATAGTTTCATGAACGTTGTCGTTCAAGCTGTATCTCAACAGAATCGTGTTATTTCTCAAACCTTTCACGCGATTACTGCTCTAGAATCAAAGGTTAATGCAATCATAATGGAGTCTAACCAAGTTTCGAGGATTGTTACTAGGTTACAGAAAGCAATCCCGACGTTAGAATGGCTCCTTTACTTCACAGAATATTTGCATGCTGCTGAAATTTCAGTTCATAAAATTGTAACCTCTAAAAATGAACTAATAGACAGCATTGTAGATGCCGGGATAGGACGTGTGGACGCGAAGCTTGTGCCTGTGCAGACGCTTCTTGAAGCTTTAAAAATAGCCAAGTTGCAGTATCATTTAACTCCTATTTTCAATGACAATGAGGTTCAATATCATTACCCACTGTTGGAGTCAACCCTCACGCACAATGCAATTCTGATCCACATTCCTATGCGAGGGCAACATGAGTTTAATGCATGGCATTTAGAACCCTTCCCCTGGTTTGTGAACGACACACTGTATACCCTAGATAGGCCTAAAGAACTTTTCTTAGTAGATGAAGAATATTCATTGTTATCAATAGAGGATTCTGAGGTACTGTCACGGTGTAAGTCGTCTTATCTACACCTACACGTATGTCCAGCCTACATGTTTGCATTGATTCCTGCTGCAGAGGGTATATGTGAATTGGCGGTCATACAACCAGATGTACGCACAGCGTTAGCGCAATGCAGTTATAGGCCAGTTAGTCTAAAGACTGTGTTCCACGCTCACCTTCAGAATGTGCAGTATTTGTTCTTTCCAAATCTCACTACTGTAATTTTAAAATGCCAAAATGGTGTTAAGCAGCTAGTTGTGAAAGGGCATTACAAGGCTCCTGATTACTGTGAAATCACTTGTAGTACATTACGGACCTTGCCTACTCATCAGCAGTTTGCATTAAATCGAAAACTCAAGTCTGCTTTAATTCCACTTCCTATAATGAATTTCACTATCAAGGTTGTTCAAATAGTATCAGAGAAATTAAAAGTGTTAGCTTTCTTGAACGAGACACATTTTGCTGATTTGAATAATAACTTGCCATTTTACCTGTCACGGGAATTTGCTCTACCAAGTCTTACGATTCCCTCTATTCTGTTAATTCTGGCAATAATGTTCCTGTTCTGTTATTACCGGGCAGTATCATCCAAATTCAACATTGTTCATGACATACTAACCCGTACGACACAAAAGTCTAGGTCCCCTGTAGTAGAGAATACCCCTACAGTAATTTCCCCAGCTTAGTGTCTACATATCTGTTTATAACATGGTTAGGGTTGTCTAGGATGTACTGTACTCTGTGAGTTATTTAGGCCTCACGGAGCTCGGCTGGTAGGTGACCGAGCGATATAATAGGCCCCTGTCTCATCAACAGAACGTATTATATAAATGGGTCAATACATCTGATATTATATTCAGATTCACCACCCTGTAACTTTCCACTGTCTATGAGTAAGACATGAGATTGACACGTGAGCGGGCAACTTACCCAAGAGGGCGAGACCCATAGCTCAGCATTTCTGTAAGCACGCACTGCGATGCCCCTAAGCTTCAGTAGCTCACCTCAACTCGTATCGAAAGGACGTGACCAAACGTTTATCATACATAAACGCCGTCCCTTTCTCATTCACTCCTAGACAGTGAGACTTACGGTTGATATACACTCGGGAATTATATATATAACCTTTTATAATAAAACAAAGGAACTACCGTTTGGGTTTCGTTACTTAAAACCCAAATATAAATATGTGTGAACGGACTGGTTAATTGGACAAGCAGCCGATTCAAGAGGTGTGCATGGGAGTGTCTGAGGTGTACCTGGGAGTGTCTGAGGTGTACCTGGCAGTGTCTGAGGTGTACCTGGCAGTGTCAGCGGTGTACCTGGGAGTGTCAGCGGTTTACCTGGGAGTGTCAGAGGTGTACCTGGGAGTGTTGGACGTGTACCTGGGAGTGTCAGAGGTGTACCAGGGATTGTCAGTGGAGTACCTGGGAGTGTCAGAGGTGTACCTGGGAGTGTCAGAGGTGTACGTGGGAATGTCTGAGGTGTACCTGGGAGTGTATGAGGTGTACCTGGGAGTGTCAGGTGTGTACCAGGGAGTGTCAGTGGAACACCTGGGAGTGTCAGAGATGTACCTGGGAGTGTCAGAGGTGTACCTGGGAGTGTCCAGAGATGTACCTGGGAGTGTCAGAGGAGCAACTGGGAGTGTCAGAGGTGTACCTGGGAGTGTCAGGGGTGTACCTGGGAGTGTCAGCGGTCTACCTGGTAGTGTCAGAGTTGTACCTGGAAGTGTCAGAGGTGTACCTGGGAGTGCCAGAGGTGTACCTGGGAGTGTCAGTGGTGCACCTGTGAGTGTCAGGTGTGTACCAGGGAGTATCAGAGGAGTACCTGGGAGTGTCAGCGGTGTACCTTGGAGTGTCAGAGGAGAACCAGAGAGTGTAAGAGGTGTACCTGGGAGTGTCAGTGGTGTACCAGGGAGTGTCAGATGTGTACCTGGGAGTGTCAGAGGTGTGTACCTGGGAGTGTCAGGGGTGTACCTGGAAGTGACAGGGGTGTACCTGGGAGTGTCTGAGGTGTACATGGGAGTGTCTGAGGTGTACCCGGAAGTGTCTGAGGTGTACATGGACTGTCAGAGTTGTACCTGGCAGTGTCAGCTGTGTACCTGGGAGTGCCAGAGGTGTACCTTGGAGTGTCAGAGGTATACCAAGGAGTGTCAGAGGTGTACCTGGGAGTGTCAGAGGTGAACCAGGGAGTGTCAGAGGAGTATCTGGGAGTGTCAGAGGTATACCTGGGAGTATCGGAGGTGTACCTGGGAGTATCGGAGGTGTACCTGGGAGTGTCAGCGGTGTACCTGGGAGTATCAGAGGTGTACCTGCGAGTGTCAGAGGTGTACCTGGGAGTGTCACGGGTGTAACTGGGAATGTCGGAGGTGTAACTGGGAATGTCAGAGGTGTACCTGGCATTGTCGGAGGTGTACTTGGCAGTGTCAGAGGTGTACCTGGGAGTGTCAGAGATGTACCTGGGAGTGTCAGAGGTGTACCTAGGAGAATCTGAGGTGTAGCTGGGAATATAGGAGGTGTACCTGCGATATCGGAGGTGTACCTGCCGAATATCGGTACTTTTCTGGGGAATTATCAAGGGTGTACCTGTGGCATTATCGGAGGTGTACCTAAGTGTCACAGGTGTGCCTGGGAAGTGTCAGAGATGTACCTGGGAGTGTCAGAGGTGTGCCTGGGAGTGTTGGACGTGTACCTGGGGGTGTGGGTGTGCCTGGGGAATTATCAGAATTGTGCCTGGGGTGTCAGAGGTGTACCTGGGTGTAAAGGCCTGGGACTTAGGGATAGAAATCCCTTACCAGGCTAATCAGGATCTTAATATAGGAAAGTCAAGGACCATGGTTTTCCGAGGAATAACAAACAACCGTTAGAGATTGGCATCTCTTTACTATAAAAATATAACAAAACTCTGACACCACTCAACAATCATCAAATAATTACGGGAGTCAACAATTAATGGAAGCAACAATAAAAGGAATCAAACAAATAATGGGAGTCAACAATTAATGGATTCAAACAATTAAATGGAGTCAACAATTGATAGAATCGAACAATAAAGGGGAGTCAGCAATTAATGGAATCAAACAATGAACAAATATTTCCTACGGCAGTGGCCCTGGGGGAAGGTTCTGGAACGCGGTGATGCACACTCAGAGCAGGGAAGCGTCCACTTCGCTCCACACTCAGCAACGTCTTGAAAAGGCAGGAGAACACCGGGGCACCGACAGAATGTGATGAACTGATGGTCGTGGTATGCGGTAGTGGTAGATGACCAGAGAGTTGGCAGTTGATAGGTGAAGGTCTGGGAACACAGCCCACGAGTCCAGGACCTATGATGAGATCACAGCCAGAATTTGACGGACAGCAGGGTAGCTAGATACTGACGGTATGGCAGCTGGGTTGAATCTGCCCGCGGCGGAGAGGGTTGCTGCCGTTATCACCTCCGTCCAACCACCCCAAGTGTCGTCTGCACCAGCAAACGAGCGAGTTAGCAGCGGTAACTAGCCGGAGGATCGTTGCCCTTACACACACACACAACTCACAGACAGAACAGTGGACTCTATGCGTTATTTCTGCGCTGTTTATGTCATATATATGTGGTTCGAGCTGTTGAGGCGCCACTTTATATACTAAACAGTGCAGTCCACGCACACACTAAGATGGGCGGTAAGAAGGGACAACGTCAAGATGGGAGACACGACTCCCCACCACCTTCCCTTCCACCGGGCACAGACTCTCATCCTCCACCTCCAGTGACGGACATTGCCACAATTCTGAGGTGGATGGACGACCGGGACGAGAGACGCAGAGAGATGGAATTCCAGAGGGAGGAGACACGAAGAGAGGAGGAAAAGTTGCGTTTTGAGGCACTATTGGCGACCCTGGCGCTAACCCACCCTCCCTCACTCGCAGGTAGCGCGCATCAAGGCGCCAATATCCTTCCTCCTCCACCACACCAGCGTCCTCCAGGTACTCTTTCCTCCAAACAAACAGCTCCCAAGGCATCTGTTCAACCCCCACCCGCCCTCTCACCAGACGTCACGTTTCAGCTTTTTCGTGAGTGGAGGCGGCGTTGGACAGATTACTCCACGATGGTGGACCTTGACAGCATGCCTCCAAACAAACAGCTCATCCAACTGCGGATGTGTTTGTCGCTGGAGACCCAGAGAATTTTGGAGCACACATTGCGAGTGCCTCCCGATTCTACCTCTTCAGTGACGGATGTGCTCGACCTTTTACAGGAGCATGTTAAGGGTCGGAACAACGAGGCTTTGCGTCGCCGTGCCTTTAACAGCTGCAAGCAGGCGGAGAACGAATCCATTGACGACTTTTTTGTACGTTTGAAGAGTTTGTCAGAGGAGATCGACGTCTGCAAGGCGCACAGCCGGGAATGTGAGGAAGCCTGGATCAAGCACGGGATCTTGACAGGTGTCAGGCAGGAAGAGTTGATGCAGCGACTCATCCCCCTGGACGCTTCCTCCACACTCCAGGTGGTAGTGACTGAATGTCGGTCATACGAGGCCACTAAGTCCGCCACCTCTGCCTTACGGGCCCCACCTGCTGTGAGAGCTATCTCACAATACAAGAAGGATAAGAAGGCGGCCAACAACGCGAAGGCTGCCACACGTTCTTCCACGCCTCCGCCTAGTGCTTCCTGTGGCAGCTGTGGAAAGCAGCACAGCCCCAAGACTTGCCCGGCCGCCTACGCACTGTGTCGTGGATGTGACCGTAAGGGCCACTGGTCTAACACAGACAGGTGCCCTGCACGAGGCCACAAGTGTCAGGCCTGCGGTCGCTATGGACACTACGACAAGTGCTGCCGCCAACCCAAGCCCAAAAGCCCTAGACGAGGAGGACAGCAGCGCACTTCCCTCGGGGTGGTTCGCACGCAGCCCCCTCCAGATGGCCCACGCAGCCCCAAGCAGCAGCGGAGTCACATCAGGAGGGTGGAATCGACTACACGCCCCAGGGCTACCCCTTCCCCTACTATCCGCGTCGCCGTCACACACGGTGATGTGTCGGGTCACATCGAGGTGATACCGGACACCGGCGCTGATACTACGGTGATTGGGTTGAAGCACCTCCAGAAACTGGGCCTCACCAAACGCGACCTGGGACCACCGCCGCAGCTGCAGTACTACAATGCTGACGGTTCCCAGATGCCAGATGCTGTGGGCTCCTTTCAAGCAGAGATCACTTATGGCGACAGGTCGTGTCACGGATGGATCGACGTGCAGCCTACACTCGCTACACCCTTGTTGTCGTGGGAGCACTGCAAGGAGTTAGGCGTGGTGCCCAGAGACTTTCCTGAGCAGATCCCAGCTGCTCGGTACACCGCCAGCAGGGTGCGTGAATCAACGAGCGACGCGCCTGGCGCTGCCGCACAGAGCTGCCCAGAACCCGCGTCCACTTCCGCCCCGCCTCCACCCAAGTCACGGCTGCTTCCTCTTCACAGCGAGACGTCTCCTTCAGCCGCAAGGGCCTACTTCCTGAAGGAGTACTCGGATGTGCTGGTGAAGAAGGAGGCCCTACGGACCGCGCCACTGAAGGCTATGGCGGGTCCGCCTATGAGGATACACCTGCGGGAAGATGCACAGCCGTTTGCCATACACACTCCCCGGTTGATTCCTCTCGCCTTCAGGGATTCAGTCAAGAAGGAACTGGATTCCATGGTGGCCGACAGTGTCATCGTACCCGTTGGTGACGACCCATCCCTTTGGTGCCACCCTCTAGTCGCTGTGGCTAAGACTAACGGTGGAGTGCGGATTACTACCGACTTGTCTAAGCTTAACAGCCAGGTGTCCTGTCCTGCCCACCCTTCACCCACACCTTTTGCAGCTATATGGAGTGTGGATCCGAAGGTACGGCACTTCTCGACGATGGACGCCTTCTGTGGTTACTGGCAGATCCCACTGAAGAAGGAGGATCAGCCACTGACCACTTTCATCACGCCCATGGATGACGCTTCCACATTGTTTTATTCGCGGGATCTGGTTGCTGCGGACTTTCTGCGGTCTCCCGCGGGGTGAGTTGTGGGTAACCTTCAAGGCGTGACCAACTGCGTGAAGGTAGTGGATGACGTCCTCCTCTACGATGAGGACTACCTGACGCATCTTCGCCGCATCGACGAGGTACTGACCAGGTGTAGGACACACGGCATCACTCTGAATGCCAAGAAGTTCGTCTTGGCCGCACCTGCAGTGTCTTTCTGCGGCTACCGACTGTCAAGGGATGGCATTGCTGCAGACCCGGAGAAAGTTTGCGCCATAGCGGACTTTGCAAAACCTGCCAACCTTACGGATCTCAGGTCTTTCATGGGCCTGGTGAACCAGCTGGCAGAATTTTCTCCTGACGTCTCCGCCGCTGCCGGGCCTCTCCGCCC
>NW_024734453.1:0-38078 GCF_018991925.1 Homarus americanus | reverse complement strand
ACGCTTTCACGTACTGCTGTCAGACGTGCCTAGGAATGTCAGGAGGTGCACGGAGAGTGTCAGAGGTGAACCTTGAAGTGTCTAAGGTGTACCTGGGAGTGTCTGAGGTGTACCTTGGCTGTGGCCTGAGGTGCACCCTGGAGCGTCTGAGGTGCACCTGAGAGCCAGGAAGTGCCCAGGAGTGCCACAGAGTACCTGGCAGTGTTAGAGGTGTATTAGGAGTGCTGACGTGTACCTGGGAGGTCAGAGGTGTACCACGGAATGCTCAGTGTACCTGGGACTGTCAGAGATGTACCTGGGAGTGTCAGAGGTGCACCTGGGAGTGTCATGGTGTACCTGGGAGTGCCTGAGGTGTACCTGGCTGTGTCTTGAGGTGTACCTGCATTGTCCGAGGTGTGTAACTGACAGTGTCATGGTGTACCTGGGAGTGTCAGCGGTGCACCTGGGAGTGTTAGAGGTGTCATTAGGAGTGACAGAGGAGTACCCAGGAGTGTGAGGTGTACCTGAGCATCAGAGGTACCTGGGAGTGTTAGAGGTGTATCATGGAGTGACAGAGGAGTACCTAGGAGTATCAGAGGCACCTAGGAGTGTGAGAAGTGTACCTGGGAGTGTCTGGGTGTACCTGGGAGGCCAGAGGTGTACTTGGGAGTGTCAGAGGTGTACCTGGGAGTGTCAGAGGTGGCTGGAAGCTCAGAGGTGCACTGGAAGTGCTCAGAGGCACCTTGGAGTCAGAGGTGTGCCTGGGAGTGTCAGAGGTGTACCTGGCAGTGTCTGAGGTGTACCTGGGAGTGTCTGAGGTGCACCTGGCAGTGTCAGCGGTGTACCTGGGAGTGTCATGGTGTACCTGGGAGTGTAGGAGGTGTATCAGGGAGTGACAGAGAGCACCTAGGAGCATCAGAGGTGTGCACTAGGAGTGTGAGAGAAGCACTGGGGAGGCTCAGGCATCTGGGAGTGTCAGGGTGCACCTGGGAGGGTCAGGGGTGCACCAGGGAGTGTCAGTGAGTACCTGGGAGGGTCAGAGGTGTACCTGGGAGTGTCAGAGGTGTACCTGGGAGGCCAGAGGTGTACCTGGGAGTGTCGGACGTGTACCTGGGAGGTCAGAGGTGCACTGCATGAATACACAAAGGAGTACCTGGGAGGTCAGAAGGTACTTGGGATTGTCAGAGGTGTACCTGGGAGTGTCGAGGTGTGCCTGGGAGTGTCAGAGGTACCTGGGAGTGTCAGAGGTGTACCTGGGAGTGTCAGAGGTGCACCTTGGGAGTCTCCAGGAGGTGTACCTGGGAGTCAGAGGTGTACCTCGGAGTGTCGGAGGTGTACCTGAGTGTGAGAAGTGTACCTGGGAGGTCGGAGGTGCACCTGGCAGTGTCAGCTGCATGCCTGGGAGGTGAGATGCACCACGGAATGTCAGTGGAGGTCTGGGAGTGTCAGATGTGCACCTGGGAGGTCAGGAGGTGTACCCTGGGAGTGTCAGAAGTGTACCTGGAAGGGTCAGACTTGTAACCTGGGAGGTCGGAGGTGTACCTGGGAGTGTGAGAGAAGTAAACCTGGGAGTGTCTGGGGTGTACCTGGGAGTGTCAGAGGTGTAATTGTGGGAGTGTAAGAAGTGCACCTGGGAGTGTCGGAGGTGCACCTGGGAGTGTCGGAGGTGTACCTGGGAGTGTCAGAGGTTTACTCAGGAGTGTGAGAGGTGTACCTGGGAGCAAGCCGAGAGTGTACCTGGGAGGTCAGAGGCACCTGGGAGTGTCAGAGGTGCACCTGGGAGTGTCAGAGATGTACCTGGGAGGTCAGAGGTGTATCTGGGAGTGTCGGACGTGTGCCTGGGAGGCCAGAGGTGTACCACGGAATGTCAGAGGCATACCTGGGAGTGTCAGAGGGCACCTAGGGAGGCCGAGGTGTACTGGGAGTGTCTGAGGTGTACCTGGGAGTGTCGGTTGCACCTGCGAGTGTCGGAGGCGGAGCTGGGAGGTCAGAGGTACCTGGGAATAACAGAGGTGTACCTGGGAGTGTCAGGTGTAACTGGGAGTGTCGGAGGTGTAACTGGGATGTCAGATGCACCAGGGAGGTCAGTTGAGTCGCTGTGAGTCTCAAAGGTGTACCTGTGAGTATCGGAGGGTGTACTGGGAATATCGGAGGTATACCTGGGAGTGTCAGAGGTGTAACCTGGGAGTTTTGAGGTGAAACAGGAGTGTCAGGAGGAGTACCTGGGAGTGTCAGAGGTACCTGGGAGTATCAGAGGTGTACCTGGGAGTATCGAAAGTGTACCTGGGAGTGTCAGAGGTGTACCTGGGACAGAGGTGTACCTGGGAGGTCAGAGGTGTACCTGGGAGTGTCAGGGTGTAACTGGGAGTGTTGGAGGTGTAACTGGGATTGTCGGAGGTGGAGTGGCAGGAGGTCCCTGTGAGTCTCCAAAGGTGTACCTGGGAGCATCAGAGGTGTACCTGGAATATCGGAGGTGTACCTGGGAATATCGGAGGTGTACCTAGGAGGTCAGAGGTGTACCTGGGAATGCCGAGGTGTACTTGGGAGGTCACAGGTGTATCTGGGAGTGTCAGCGATGTACCTGGGAGTGTCTGAGGTGTACCTGGGAGGTCAGACGTGTGCCTAGGAATGTCAGAGGTGCACTTGAGAGTGTCAGAGGTGAACTTAGTGTCTGGGTGTACCTGGGAGTGTCTGAGGTACCTGGCTGTGTCTGAGGTGTACCGAGGTCTGAGGTGTACCTAGGAGTGTCAGGGAAGTACTAGGAGTGTCACAGGAGTACCTGGCAGTGTTAGAGGTGTATTAGGAGTGTCGGACGTGTACCTGGGAGGTCAGAGGTGTACCACGGAATGTCAGTGGAGTACCTGGGACTGTGAGATGCACCTGGGAGTGTCAGAGGTGTACCTGGGAGTGTCAGGGGTACCTGGGAGTGCCTGAGGTGTACCTGGCTGTGTCTGAGGTGTACCTGGCATTGTTCGAGGTGTAACTGACAGTGTCAGCGGTGTACCTGGGAGTGTCGGTGCACCTGGGAGTGTTAGAGGTATTAGGGAGTGACAGAGGAGCACCTAGGAGTGTCAGAGGTGTACCTGGGAGTATCAGAGGTGTACCTGGGAGCAGAGGAGGTGTATCAGGGAGTGAGGAGCACCTAGGAGCATCAGAGGTGTACCTAGGAGTGTGAGAAGTGTACCTGGGAGGTCTGGGGTACCTGGGAGGTCAGAGGTGTACTTGGGAGGTCAGAGGTGTACCTGGGAGTCAGAGGTGTGGCTGGGAAGTCAGGAGGTGCACTTGAAGGTCAGAGGTGCACTGGTGTCTGAGGTGTACCTGGAGTGTCTGAGGTGTACCTGGCAGTGTCTGAGTGTACCTGGCAGTGTCTGGAGGTGTACCTGGCAGTGTCAGCGGTGCACCTGGGAGTGTCAGCGGTGTACCTGGGAGGTTAGGAGGTGTATCAGGAGTAACAGAGGAGCACCTAGGGAGACAGAGGTGTACCCAGGAGTGTGAGAAGTGTACTGGGAGTGTCTGGGTACCTGGGAGTGTCAGGGTGTACCTGGGAGGTCAGGTGTACCAGGGAGGTCAGTGGAGTACCTGGGAGGTCAGAGGTGTACCTGGGAGGTCAGAGGTGTACCTGGGAGGTCAGAGGTGTATCTGGGAGGTCGGACGTGTACCTGGGAGGTCAGAGGTGTACCAGGAATATCAGTGAGTACCTGGAGCTCAGAAGTGTACTTGGGATTGTCAGAGGTGTACCTGGGAGGTCAGAGGTGTACCTGGGAGTGTCAGAGGTGTACCTGGGAGTGTCAGAGGTACCTGGGAGTGTCAGAGGTGTACTTGGAGTCTCAGGAGGTGCACTGGAGAGCTGGAGGTGTACCTGGGAGTGTCGGAGGTGTACCTGGGAGTGTGAGAAGTGTACCTGGGAGTGTCGGAGGTGTACCTGGCAGTGTCAGCGGTGTACCTGGGAGTGAGATGTGTACCACGGAATGTCAGTGGAGTACCTGGGAGTGTCAAAGGTGCACCTGGGAGTGTCAGAGGTGTACCTGGGAGTGTCAGAAGGTACCTGGAAGTGTCAGACTTGTACTTGGGAGGTCGGAGGTGTACCTGGGAGGTGGAGAAGTGTACCTGGGAGTGTCTGGGTGTACCTGGGAGGTGTCAGAGGTGTACTCGGGAGTGTAAGAAGTGTACCTGGGAGTGTCGGAGGTGTACCTGGGAGTGTCGGAGGTGTACCTGGGAGTGTCAGAGGTTTACTTGGAGTGTGAGAGGTGTACCTGGAGTGCTAGAGATGTACCTGGGAGTGTCAGAGGTGTACCTGGGAGTGTCAGAGGTGTACCTGGGAGCAGCAGAGGTGTACCTGGGAGTGTTGAAGCGGTGTACCTGGGATGATGTGGGGTACCTGGGAGTGTGAGAAGTGTACTGGGAGTGTCGGAGGTGTACCTGGGAGTGTCGGAGGTGCACTGGGAATGTCAGGAGGTGTACCTGGGAGTGTCAGAGGTGCATCTGGGAGTGCTGGGGTGTACCTGGGAGTGTCTGAGGTACCTGGGAGGTCAGACGTGTGCCTAGGAGTGTCAAAGGTGCACTTGGGAGGCAGAGGTGCACCTTGGAGTGTCTGAGGTGTACCTGGGAGTGTCTGAGGTGTACCTGGCTGTGTGTGAGGTGTACCTGGCATTGTCTGGAGATGTAACTGACAGTGTCACGGTGTACCTGGGAGGCTTGGGCGTGCACCTGGGAGTGTTAGGAGGTGCATCAGGGAGTGACAGAGGAGTACCTAGGAGTGTCAGGTGTACCTGGGAGAGTCAGAGGTGTACCTGGGAGGTCAGAGGTGTACCTGGGAGTGTCAGAGGTGTACCTGGGAATTTCAGAGGTGTACCTGGGAGGTCAGAGATGTACCTGAGAGTGTCACAGGAGTACCTGGGAGTGTCAGAGGTGTACTTGGGAGTGTGAGAGGTGTACCCAGAGTATCGGAGGTTTACCTGGGAGTGTCGGAGTTGTACCTGGAGCTGGAGGTGTAACTAGGAGGAGAGTGTAACTGGGAGTGCAGAGGTGTACCTGGGAGTGTCGGAGGTGTACCTGGGAGGTGAGAAGTGTTCCTAGGAGTGTCGGAGGTGTACCTGGGAGAGTCAGGAGGTGTACCTCAGGAGTGTCAGAGGTGTACCTGGGAGGCCAGAGGTACCTGGGAGTGTCAGAGGTGTATCTGGGAGTGTCGACGTGTACCTGGGAGTGTCAGAGGTGTACCACGGAATGTCAGGATGGATACCTGGGGTGTCAGAGGTGTACCTGGGAGTGCTCGGAGGTGTACCTGGGAGTGTCAGAGGTGGCTGGGAGTTTCAGAGGCACTTGGAGGTCAGGAGGCACCCTGGGAGTGTCTGGAGGTGTACCTGGGAGTGTCTGAGGTGTACCTGGAAAGCCGAGTGTACCTGGCAGTGTTCGAGGTGTACCTGGCAGTGTCACGTGGTGTACCTGGGAGTGTCAGGCGGTGTACCTGGGAGTGTCAGAGGTGTATCAGGAGTGACAGAGGAGTACCTAGGAGCATCAGAGGTGTACCTAGGAGGTGAGAAGTGTACCTGGGAGTGCTGGGGTGTACCTGGGAGTGTCAGGGGTGTACCTGGGAGTGTGGTGTACCAGGGAGTGTCAGTGAGCACCTGGGAGTGTCAGAGGTGTACCTGGGATGCCAGAGGTACCTGGGAGTGTCAGAGGTGTATCTGGGAGTGTCGGACGTGTACCTGGGAGTGTCAGAGGTGTACCAAGAACAGAGTACCTGGGAGTGTCAGAAGTGTACTTGGGATTGTCAGAGGCCCGGGAGTGTCAGAGGTGCTGGGAGTGTCAGAGGTGTACCTGGGAGTGTCAGAGGTGTACTGGGAGGTCAGAGGTGTACCTTGAGTCCCAGAGGTGTACCTGGGAGTGTCAGAGGTGTACCTGGAGTGTCGGAGGTACCTGGAGGAGAAGGTACCTGGGAGGTCGGAGGTACCTGGCAGTGTCAGGGTGATACCTGGGAGATGTACCACGGAATGTCAGATACCTGGGAGGTCAAAGGTGCACCTGGGAGGCCAGAGGTGCACTGGGAGTGTCAGAAGGTACCTGGAAGTGTCAGACTTACTTGGGAGTGTCGGAGGTGTACCTGGGAGTGTGAGAGTGTACCTGGGAGTGTCTGGGGTGTACCAGTGCTGGGAGGTGTCAGAGGTAAGAAGTGGTACCTGGGAGTGTCGGAGGTACCTGGGAGTGCCGAGGTGTACCTGGGAGTGTCGGAGGTACCTGGAGTGTCGCAGGTTTACTTGTGAGTGTGAGAGGTGTACCTGGGAGTGTCAGAGATGTACCTGGGAGTGTCAGAGGTACCTGGGAGTGTCAGAGGTACCTGGGAGTGTCAGAGGTGTACCTGGGAGTGTCATGGTGTACCTGGGAGTGTCGGAGTGTACCTGGGAGGTGAGAAGTGCACTGGGAGCGTCGGAGGTGTACCTGGGAGTGTCGGAGGTACCTGGAATGTCAGAGGGTGTACTCTGGGAGTGTCAGAGGCATCTGGGAGTGTCATGGTGCCTGGGAGAGTTCTGAGGCCTGGGAGGTCAGACGTGTGCCTAGGAGTGTCAAAGGCACTTGGGAGTGTCAGAGGTGCACCTTGGAGTGTCTGAGGTGCACTGGGAGTGTCTGAGGTGTACCTGGCTGTGTGAGGTGTACCTGGCATTGTCTGAGTAACTGACAGTGTCAGCGGTGTACCTGGGAGTGTCAGCGGTGCACCTGGGAGCAGAGGTGTATCAGGAGTGACAGAGGAGTACCTAGGGAGTGTCAGAGGTGTACCTGGGAGAGTCAGAGGTGTACCTGGGAGTGTCAGAGGTGTACCTGGGAGGTGAGAGGTGTACCTGGGAATTTCAGAGGTACCTGGGAGTGTCAGAGATGTACCTGAGAGTGTCACAGGAGTACCTGGGAGTCAGAGGTGTACCTAGTGTGGGGAGAGGTGCCCAGGAGTATCGGAGGTTTACCTGGGAGTGCCGGAGTTGTACCTGGGAGTGCCGGAGGTAACTAGAGTGCAGAAGTGTAACTGGGAGTGTCAGAGGTGTACCTGGGAGTGTCGGTGGTGTACCTGGGAGTGAGAAGTGTTCCCAGGAGGTCGGAGGTGTACTGGGAGAGTCAGAGGTGTGCACCTCAGAGTGTCAGAGGTGTACCTGGGAGTGTCAGAGGTGTACCTGGGGAGCAAGCTGAGGTACCTGGGATTGTCGAGAGATGTACCTGGGAGTGTCGAGGTGTATCTGGGAGTGTCAGACGTACCTGGGAGGTCAGAGGTGTACCACGGAATGTCAGATGTATACCTGGGAGTGTCAGAGGTGTACCAGAGGTCAGAGGTACCTGGGAGTGTCCGAGGTGTACCTGGGAGTGTCGAAGGTGTACCTGGGAGGTCGGAGGAGTGAGCTGGGAGGCCAGAGGTGTACCTGGGAATAACAGGTGTACCTGGGAGGCTGGGGTGTAACTGGGAGTGTCGGAGGTGTAACTGGGATTGTCAGAGAGGTGTACCAGGGAGGTCATGAGTCCCTGTGAGTCCCAAAGGTACCTGTGAGCATCGGAGTGCATGTAACAGGGAGGTATACCTGGGAGGTCAGAGGTACCTGGGAGTCTTTGAGGTGAAACAGCGAGTTTGGGAGTACCTGGAGTGTCAGAGGTGTACCTGGGAGTATCAGAGGTGTACCTGGGAGCAATGGAAGTACCTGGGAGTGTCAGAGGTGTACCTGGGATATCAGGAGGTGTACCTGGGAGGCAGAGGTACTGGAGTGTCAGGGGTGTAACTGGGAGTGTTGGAGGTAACTGGATTGTCAGAGGTGTACCAGGGAGTGGCAGTGAGTCCTGGTGAGTCTCAAAGGTGTACCTGGGAGCATCAGAGGTACCTTGAACACGGAGGTACCTGGGAATATCCGGAGGTGTACCTAGGAGCACTGAGAGGTGTACCCAGGAATGTCAGAGGTGTACTTGGGAGTGTCAGAGGTGTATCTGGGAGGTGGATGTACTGGGAGTGTCTGAGGTGTACCTGGGAGTGTCAGACGGGTGCCAGGGCAACAGGTGCACTGTGGAGAGTGTTGGGGAGGAACTTTGTAGCCCAAGGTGTACCTGGGAGTGTCTGAGGTGTACCTGGTAGTGCCTGAGGTGTACCCGGAGTGTCTGAGGTGTACCTAGAGTGTCAGGGGTGCTCAGGAGTGTCACAGGAGTACCTGAGCAGAGGGTGTTAGGGAGTGTCAGACGTGTACCTGGGAGTGTCAGGTGTACCACGGAATGTCAGTGGAGTACCTGGGACTGTCAGGAGATGTACCTGGGAGTGTCAGGTGTACCTGGGAGGCTGGGGCGGTGTACCTGGGAGTGCCTGAGGTACCTGGGAGCAGGTCTGAGGTGCAATTTGCATTGTCTGAGGTGTAACAAGGCAAGGTCAGGTGTACCTGGAGTGTCAGAGGTGCACCTGGGAGGCGAGTGCATAGGAGTGACAGAGAGCACCAGGAGTGTCAGAGGTGTACCTGGGAGTGTCAGAGGTGTACCTGGGAGTGCCAGAGATGTACCTGGGAGTGTCAGAGATGTACTGGGAGTGTCACAGAGTACCTGGGATTGTCAGAGGTGTACCTGGGAGTGTCAGAGGTGTACCTGGGAGTGTCAGGAGGTGTACCTGGGAGTGTAGGAGGTGTACCTGGGAGGTCAGAGATGTACCTGGGAGTGTCTGAGGTGTACCTGGGAGTGTCTGAGGTGTACCTGGGAGTGTCAGAGAAGCACCAGGGAGTGTCACAGGAGTACCTGGGAGTGTGAGAGGTGAAGGCGAGTGTGAGAGGTGGCCCGGAGTGTCTGAGGTGTACTGGGATCAGGGGAGAACCAGGAGGAAAGAGGTGTACCTGGGAGTGTAGAGGTGTACCTCAGGAGGTCTAAGGTGCACTGGGAGTGTCAGAGGAATACCTAGGAGTGCTGGGGGTGGTGTACCTGGGAGTGCTGGAGGTGTACCTAGGAGACCGGAGGTTTACCTGGGAGGCCGGAGTTGGCCTGGGAGAGCCGGAGGCGGACCAGGAGGTCAGAGGTGTACCTGGGAGTATCAGAGGTGTACCTGGGAACAGAGGTGTACCAGGCAGTGTTCGGTGAAGTACCTGGGAGGTCGGCGGTGTACCTGGAGTGTCTGAGGTGTACCTGGGAGTGTCAGAGGTGCTTGGAGTGTCAGAGGAGCACTTGGGAGTGTCAGAGGTGCACCTTGGAGTGACTGAGGTGTACCTGGCAGTGTCTGAGGTGTACCTGGCAGAGTTCGAGGTGTACCTGCGGTGTCAGCGGTGTACCTGGAGTGTCATGGTACTCGGAGTCTTAGACGGTATCAGGGAGTGACAGAGGAGTACGTCAGAGTGTCAGAGGTGTACCTGGGAGTGTCAGAGGGGTACCTGGGAGTGTCTGGGTGTACCTGGGAGCACGAGGTGTACCTGGGAGCACGGGAGGTGACCTGGGAGTGTCAAGCAGGTGTACCTGGAATATCGGAGGTGCACCTGGGAGTGTCACAGGTGTACAGGGAGTGTCAGAGGTGTACCGAGAGTGTCAGAGATGTACCTAGGGAGTGTCAGAGGTATCTGGGAGTGTCGGACGTTTACCTGGGAGAGTCAGAGGTGTACCTGGGAGTATCTGGGGTGTATCTGGGAGTGTCTGAGGTGTACCTGGGAGTGTCAGGAGGTGTACCTGGAGTGTCAGAGGTGTACCTGGGAGTGTCAGGGGTGTACCAGGAGTGCCTCGGTGGAGTACCTGGGAGTGTCAGAGGTGTACCTGGGAGTGTCGGAGGTGCACATGGAGTGTCAAAGGTGTACCTGGCAGTGTCAGCAGGTGTACCTGGGAGTGTCAGATGTGTGCCTGGGAGTGTCTGAGGTACCTGGGAGTGTCAGAGGTGTACCTGGGAGTGTCGGAGGTGTGCCTGGGAGTGTCAAGCAAGAGTACCTGGGATAGTCAGAGGTGTACCTGGCAGTGTCAGAGGTGTACCTGGGAGTGTCAGAGATGTACCTGGGAGTGTGGGGTGAGTACCCAGAGTGTCAGAGGTGTACCTGAATGTCAGAGGTACCTGGGAGTGTCAGAGGTGTACCTGGGAGTGCTTGGGGTGTACCAGGGAGTGTCAGTGGAGTACCTGGGAGGTCAGGAGGTGCACCTCGGAGTGTCGGAGGTGTACTTGGAGTGTCAAAGGTGTACCTGGCAGTGTCAGAAGTGTACCTGGGAGTGTCAGATGTGTGCCTGGGAGTGTCTGAGGTGTACCTGGTAGTGTCTGGAGGTGTACCTGGAGTGTCTGAGGTACCTGGGAGGTCAGAGAAGTACCAGGGAGGTCACAGGAGTACCTGGGAGTGTGAGAGGTAGCTGGGAGGTGGAGAGGTATACCTGAGAGTGTCAGAGGTGTACCTGGGAGGCCAGAGGTGTACCTGGGAGTGTCAGAGGTGTACCTGGGAATTTCAGAGGTGTACTGGGAGTGTCAGAGAGATGCACCTGAGAGTGTCACAGGAGTACCTGGGATTGTCAGAGGTGTACCTGGCAGTGTCATAGGTGTACCTGGGAGTGTCAGAGATGTACATGGGAGCAAGTCAGATGTACCTGGGAGTGCAGTCACAGGAGTACCTGGGATTGTCAGGAGGTACCTGGCAGTGTCAGAGGTGTACCTGGAGTGTCAGAGGTGTACCTGGGAGTTTTAGAGGTGTACCTGGGAGTATCAGAGATGACCTGGGAGGCGTCACAGGAGTACCTGGGAGTCTCAAAGGTGTACCTGGGAGTATCGCGGTGTACCTGGGAATATCGGAGGTATACTGGAATATCGGAGGTGTACCTGGGAGTGTCAGAGGTGTACCTGGGAGTGTCGGAGGTGTACCTGGGAGGTCACAGGAGTACCTGATAGTCAGAGGTGTACCTGGCAGCCAGAGGTGTACCTGGAGTGCCGGAGATGTACCTGGGAGTGTCAGAGTACCAGAGGCTGGGGCAGGTACCTGAGAATGTCAGAGGTGTACCTGGGAGTGTCAGAGGTGTACCTGGGAGGTTGTGAGTCTGCAGAGTTCTCAAAGGTACTGGGAGTATCAGAGGTACCTTGGAACACGGAGGTGTACCTGGGAGTGTCAGAGGTGCACCTGGAGTGTTAGAGGTGTATCAGGGAGTGACAGAGGAGGCACCTAGGATGTCAGAGGTGTACCTGGGAGTGTCAGAGGTGTACCTGGGAGGCCGGAGGTGTACCTGGGAGTTTGAGATGTCCTGGGAGTGTCGGAGGTGTACCTGGGAGTGGCCAGAGGTGCACCGGAGGTCAGAGGTGTACCTGGGAGTGTCAGAGGTACCTGGGAGTGTTAGGAGGTGTACCTGGGAGTGTCAGAGGTGACCTGGGAATTTCAGAGGTGTACCTGGGAGCTCAGAGATGTACCTGGAGAGTGTCACAGGAGTACCTGGGAGGCTGGGAGGTGTACTTGGGAGGTGTGAGAGGTGTACCTAGGGAGTACCGGAGGTTACCTGGGAGTGCCGGAGTTGTACCTGGGAGTGTCGGAGGTAACCAGGAGGTGAGAAGGTAACTGGGAGGTCAGTGGTGTACCTGGGAGGTTTGGAGGTGTACCTGGGAGTGTGAGAAGTGTTCCTGGGAGTGTCGGAGGTACCTGAGGTCAGAGGTGCACCCCGGAGGTCAGAGGTGCACCTGGGAGGTCAGAGGTGTACCTGGGAGGTCAGAGATGTACCTGGGAGTGTCAGAGGTTTACCTGGGAGTGTCAGAGGTGTACCTGGGAGTGTCGGAGTTGTACCTGGGAGTGGCGAGAGAGCACCTGGGAGTGTCTAAGGTGTACCTTGGAGTGTCAGGGGAGAACCAGGGAGTGAAAGAGGTGTACCTGGGAGTGTCAGAGGTGTACCAGGGAGTGTCTAAGGTGTGCCTGGGAGTGTCAGAGGTGTACCAGGGAGTGTCAGAGGAATACCTAGGAGTGTCAGAGGTGTACCTGGGAGTGTTAGAGGTGTACCTAGAGGTATCGGAGGTTTACCTGGGAGTGTCGGAGTTGTACCTGGGAGTGTCGGAGGCGGACCTGGGAGTGTCAGAGGTGTACCTGGGAGTATCAGAGGTGTACCTGGGAGTGTCAGAGGTGTACCTGGGAATGTCAGAGGTATACCAGGGAGTGTCAGTGAAGTACCTGGGAGTGTCAGCAGTGTACCTGGGAGTGTCTGAAGTGTACCTGGGAGTGTCAGAGGTGTGCCTGGGAGTGTCAGAGGTGCACTTGGGAGTGTCAGAGGTGCACCTTGGAGTGACTGATGTGTACCTGGCAGTGTCTGAGGTGTACCTGGCAGTGTCAGCGGTGTACCTGGGAGTGTCAGCGGTGTACCTCGGAGTGTTAGACGTGTATCAGGGAGTGACAGAGGAGTACGTAGGAGTGTCAGAGGTGTACCTGGGAGTGTGAGAAGTGTACCTGGGAGTGTCTGGGGTATACCTGGGAGTGTCTGAGGTGTACCTAGGAGTTTCAGAGGTGTACCTGAGAGTGTCAGAGGTGTATCTGGGAGTGTCGGACGTTTACCTGGGAGTGTCAGAGGTGTACCTGGGAGTGTCGGAGGTGTACCTGGAAGTGTGAGAAGTGTTCTGGGAGTGTCGGAGGTGTACCTGGGAGTGTCAGAGGCACCTCATAGGCAAGTCAGAGGTACCTGGGAGTGCCAGAGGTGTACCTGGGAGTGTCAGAGATGTACCTGGAGTGTCAGAGATGTATCTGGGAGTGTCGGACGTGTACCTGGGAGTGTCAGAGGTGTACCACGGAATGTCAGTGGAGTACCTGGGACTGTCAGAGGTGTACCTGGGAGCGTCAGAGGTGTACCTGGGAGTGTTAAAGGTGTACCTGGGAGTGTCAGAGGTGTACCTGGGAGTATCAGAGGTGTACCTAGGAGTGTCAGAGGTGTACCTGGGAGTGTCCGAGGTGTACCTGGGAGTGTCGAAGTTGTACCTGCGAGTGTCGGAGGCGGACCTGGGAGTGTCAGAGGTGTACCTGGGAATCACAGAGGTGTACCTGGGAGTGTAAGAAGCGTACCTGGGAATGTCAGAGGTATACCAGGGAGTGTCAGTGAAGTACCTGGGAGTCTCAAAGGTGTACCTGGGAGTATCGGAGGAGTACCTGGGAATATCGGAGGCATACCTGGGAGTGTCAGAGGTGTACCTGGGAGTCTCAGAGGTGAAACAGGGAGTGTCAGAGGAGTACCTGGGAGTGTCAGAGGTGTACCTGGGATTATCAGAGGTGTACCTGGGAGTATCGGAAGTGTACCTGGGAGTGTCAGAGGTGTACCTGGGAGGCTCAGAGGTGTACCAGGAGGTCAGAGGGTGTGGCCCACCTGGGAGGCCGGAGTTGCACCTGGGAGTGTCTGGGGTGGTACCTGGGAGTATCTGGGTGGCACCTGGGAGTGTCTGAGGTGTACCTGGGAGCAGCAGAGGTACCTTGGGAGGTCAGGAGGTGTACCTGGGAGTGTCAGGGGTGCACAGGAGTGTCAGTGGAGCACCTGGGAGGTCAGAGGTGTACCTGGGAGTGTCGGAGGTGCACATGGAGGAGTCAAAGGTGTCCTGGCAGTGTCGGGCGGTGTACCTGGGAGAGTGTCAGAGGTGCCTGGGGAGTGTCTGGAGGTGTACCTAGGAGTGTCTGAGGTGTACCTGGGAGTGTCTGAGGTGTACCTGGGAGTGTCAGAGAAGTACCAGAGAGTGTCACAGGAGTACCTGGGAGTGTGAGAGGTGTAGCTGCGAGTGTGAGAGGTGTACCTGGGAGTGTCTGAGGTGTACCTGGGAGTGTCAGGGGAGAACCAGGGAGTGAAAGAGGTGTACCTGGGAGTGTCAGAGGTGTACCAGGGAGTGTCTAAGGTGTACCTGGGAGTGTCAGAGGAATACCTAGGAGTGTCAGAGGTGTACCTGGAGTGTCAGAGGTGTACCTAGGAGTATCGGAGGTTTACCTGGGAGTGTCGGAGTTGTACCTGGGAGTGTCGGAGGCGGACCTGGAAGTGTCAGAGGTGTACCTGGGAGTATCAGAGGTGTACCTGGGAGTGTCAGAGGTGTATCTGGGAATGTCAGAGGTATACCAGGGAGTGTCAGTGAAGTACCTTGGAAGTGTCATTGGTGTACCTGGGAGTGTCTGTGGTGTACCTGGGAGTGTCAGAGGTGTGCCTGGGAGTGTCAGAGGAGCACTTGGGAGTGTCAGAGGTGCACCTTGGAGTGACTGAGGTGTACCTGGCAGTGTTCAGGTACCTGGCAGTGCCTGGAGGTGTACCTGCAGTGTCATGGTGTACACCGGAGGCAGAGGTGTACCCAGTATCAGCGGTGTACCTGGGAAAGCTGGTACCTCGGAGTCTTAGGACGTATCAGGGAGTGACAGAGGAGCATCAGAGTGTCAGAGGTGTACCTGGGAGTGTGAGAAGTGTTCTGGGAGTGTCTGGGGTGTACCTGGGAGTGTCAGAGGTGTACCTGGGAGCATCGGAGGTACCTGGGAGCACAGCAGGTGTACCTGGGAATATTGGGAGCACCTGGGAGTGTCACAGGTGCACATGGGAGTGTCAGAGGTGTACCTGTGGAGTGTCAGAGATGTACCCAGGAGGTCAGAGGTGTATCTGGGAGTGCTCGGACGTTTACCTGGGAGTGTCAGAGGTGTACCTGGGCGTATCTGGGGTGTATCTGGAGTGTCTGAGGTACCTGGGAGTGTCAGAGGTGTACCTGGGAGTGTCAGAGGTGTACCTGGGAGTGTCAGGGGTGTACCAGGGAATGGGTGGGAGCACCTGGGAGGTCAGAGGTGTACCTGGGGTGTCGGAGTTGCACAGGAGGTGTCAAAGGCAGTGTCAGCAGTGTACCTGGGAGTGTCAGATGTGCCTGGGAGTGTCTGAGGTGTACCTAGTAGGTCTGAGGTGTACCTGGGAGGTCTGAGGTACCTGGGAGCCGGAGAGAAGTACCAGGAGCACAGAGTACCTGGGAGTGAGAGAGGTGTAGCTGCGAGTGTGAGAGGCCTGGGAGTGTCTGAGGTGTTCCTGGGAGTTAGGGGAGAACCAGGGAGTGAAAGAGGTGTACCTGGAGTGTCAGAGGTACCAGGAGTGTCAAGTTGTACCTGGGAGTGCCAGAGTACCAGGGAGGTCAGAGAATACCTAGGAGGCTGGAGGTGCACCTGGGAGTGTCAGAGAGGTGTACCTATAGGCACACGGAGGTTTACCTGGGAGTGTCGGAGTTGCTGGGAGTGTCGGAGGCGACCTGGGAGGCCAGAGGTGCCTGGGAGGTTGGCAGGGTACCTGGAGGTGTCTGAGGTGTACCTGGGAGGTCAGAGGTGTGCCTGGGAGTGCCAGAGGCACTTGGGAGCATCAGAGGTGCACCTGAGTGTTGGCACTGGCAGTATCTGAGGTGAACCTGGCGGTGCTGGGCGTGTACCTGGGAGTGTCAGCGTGTACCTGGGAGTGTTAGACGGGTATCAGGAGTGACAGAGGAGCACGTAGGAGGTCAGAGGGTGTACCTGGGAGGGAGAAGGGTACCTGGGAGTGTCTGGGGTGTACCTGGGAGTGTCTGAGGTGACCTGGGAGGTCAGAGGTGTACCTGGGAGTGTCAGAGGTGTACCTTGGAGTGTCAGAGTTGTACCTGGGAGGTCAGGGTGTACCAGGGAGTGTCAGGAGCACCTGGGAGTGTCAGAGGTGTACCTGGGAGTGTCGGAGGTGCACATGGAGTGCTCAAAGGTGTACCTGGCAGTGCTGAAGGTGTACCTGGGAGTGCCGAGGTGTGCCTGGGAGTGTCTGAGGTGTACCTGGGAGGTCTGAGGTGTACCTGGGAGTGTCTGAGGTACCTGGGAGGTCAGAAAGCTACCAGGGAGTGTCACAGGAGTACCTGGGAGTGTGAGAGGTGTAGCTGCGAGTGTGGAGAGGTGTACCTGGGAGTGTCTGAGGTGTACCTGGGAGGTTGGGGAGAACCAGGAGTGAAAGAGGTACCTGGGAGTGTCAGAGGTGTACCCAGGAGTGTCCAAGGCCTGGGAGTGTCAGAGGAATACTCGGAGTGTCAGAGGTGTACCGGGAGCCAGAGGTGTACCAAGGAGTATCGGAGGTTACCTGGGAGCGGAGTTGTACCTGGGAGTGCCGGAGGGGACCTGGAAGTGTCAGAGGTGCCTGGGAGAATCAGAGGTACCTGGGAGGCTCAGAGGTGTACCTGGGAATGCCGAGGCATACCAGGCAGTGCTCAGTGAAGTACCTGGGAGTGCGGGTACCTGGGAGTGTCTGAGGTGTACCTGGGAGTGTAGAGGTGTGCCTGGGAGTGTCAGAGGAGCACTTGGGAGTGCAGAGGTGCACCTTGGAGTGACTGAGGTGTACCTGGCAGTCTGAGGTACCTGGCAGTGTCTGGAGGTGTACCTGGCAGTGTCAGCACCCTGGAGTGTCAGAGGTGTACCTGGCAGTGTCAGCGGTATACCTGGGAGTGTGAAGCGGTGTACCCGGAGTCTTAGACGTATCAGGAGGACAGAGGAGCACGTCAGAGTGTCAGAGGTGTACCTGGGAGGTGTGAGAAGTGTTCCTGGAGGTCTGTACCTGGGAGGTCAGAGGTGTACCTGGGAGTATCGGGAGGTGTACTGGGAGGTCACAGGTGCACTGGGAATATGGAGGCACCGGGAGTGTCACAGGTGCACATGGGAGTGTCAGAGGTGTACCTTGAGTGTCAGAGATGTACCTAAGAGTGTCAGAGGTATCTGGGAGTGTCGGACGTTTACCTGGGAGTGTCAGAGGCCTGGGCGTATCTGGGTGTATCTGGGAGTGTCTGAGGTACCTGGGAGAGTCAGAGGTGTACCTGGGAGTGTCAGAGGTGTACCTGGGAGGTCAGGTACCAGGAAGTGTTCCTGAGAATGTCAGAGGTGTACCTGGGAGTGTCAGAGGTGTACCAGGGAATGTTGTGAGCATGGGAGCCAGAGGTACCTGGGAGGTGTGAGATGTACCTGAGAGTGTCACAGGAGTACCTGTGTGTTGTGAGCTGGGAGGTTAGAGGTGTATCAGGGAGGAAAGAGGAGCACCTAGGAGTATCAGAGGTGTACCTAGGAGTGTGAGAAGTGTGCATGTGGGAGTGTCTGGGGTGTTCCTGGGAGGTCAGGTTGTACCTGGGAGTGCTGGGGTGTACCAGGAGGTCAGGAGTACCTGGGAGGTCAGAGGTGTACCTGGGAGGCCAGAGGTGTACCTGGGAGTGTCAGAGGTGTATCTGGGAGGGTCGGACGGTACCTGGGAGAGTCAGAGGTGCAAACGGAATGTCAGGAGTACCGGAGGTCAGAGGTGCCTGGGAGGTCGGAGGTACCTGGGAGTGTCAGAGGTGTACCTGGGAGTGTCAGAGGTGTACCAGGAATGTCAGTGGAGTACCTGGGAGTGTCAAAGGTATACCTGAGAGTGTCAGAGGTCGTCTGGGGAGGTACCTGGGAGGTGGGAGGTGTACCTGGGAGGCTGGAGGTGTACCTGGGAGTGTGAGAAGGTACCTGGGAGTGTCTGGAGGCACCGGGAGGCCAGAGGTGTACTGGGAGGCGGAGGTGTACCGGAGGTCAGAGGTGTACCTGGAAGTCAGAGGTGCCTGGGAGTGAGATGTGCACCTGGAAGTGTCAGAAGTGTACCTGGGAGTGTGAGAGATGGCACCACGGAATGTCAGTGAGTACCTGGGAGTTCAAAGCACCTGGGAGGTCAGAGAGGTGTACCTGGGAGTGTCAGAGGTGTACCTGGAAGTGTCAGAAGTGCACTGGGAGTGTCGGAGGTACCTGGGAGTATGAGAAGGTACCTGGGAGTGTCTGGGGGCATGTGGGAGTGTCAGAGGTACTTGGGAGGTAAGAAGGGCACTGGAGTGTCGGAGGAGACCTGGGAGTGTCGGAGGTACCTGGGAGGTCAGGGGTGTAACTGGGAGGTGGAAGTACCTGGGAGGTCAGAGGTACCTGGGAGTGTCAGAGGTACCTGGGAGGCGTCAGAGGTACCTGGGAGTGTCAGTTGTACCTGGGAGTGTCGGAGGTGTACCTGGGAGTGTGAGAAGGTACCTGGGAGTGTCGGAGGTGTACCTGGAGGTCGGAGGTGCACCTGGGAATGTCAGAGGTGTACTTGGGAGTGTCAATAGTGATCTGGGAGTGTCATGGTGTACCTGGGAGTGTCTGAGGTGTACCTGGGAGTATCAGACGTGTGCTCAGGGAGTGTCAGGTGCACTTGGGAGTGTCAGAGGTGCACCTGGAGTGTCTGAGGTGTACCTGGGAGTGTCTGAGCTGTACCTGGCTGTGTCTGAGGTGTACCTGGCATTGTTCGAGGTGTAACTGACAGTGCTGGGCGGTGACCTGGGAGTGTCAGGTGCACCTGGGAGTGTTAGGAGGTATCAGGGAGGACAGAGGAGTACCTAGGAGGTCAGGAGGTACCTGGGAGGCCAGAGGTTACCTGGGAGTGTCAGAGGTGCACCTGGGAGTGTCAGAGGTGTACCAGGAATGTCAGTGAGTACTTGGGAGTGTCAGAGGTGCCTGGGAGTGTCAGAGGTGTACCTTGGAGGTCAGAGGTGTACCTGGGAGTGTCAGAGGTGTACCTGGGAGCTTGGAGGTGTACCTGGGAGTGCAGAGGTGTACCTGGGAGTGCCGAGGTGTACCTGAGTGTCAGAGAGGTGTACCAGGGAATGTCAGTGGAGTACCTGGGAGGTCAAAGGTATACCTGAGAGTGTCAGAGTGTACCTGGGAGTGTCAGAGGTGTACCTGGGAGTGTCAGAGGTGTACCTGGGAGTGTCAGAGGTGTACCTGGGAGGTGAGAGAAGTGTACCTGGGAGTGGTCTGGGTGTACCTGGGAGGTCAGAGGTACCTGGGAGTGCGGAGGTGTACCTGGGAGGTCAGAGGTGCCCAGATTGTCAGAGGTGTACCTGGGAGTGTAAGAAGTGTACCTGGGAGTGTCGAGGTACTTGGAGTGTCGCAGGCATACCTGGGAGTTTCATAGGTGTACTTGGGAGGTCAGAAGTGCACCTGGGAGTGTCAGAGGTGTACCAAGGAATGCAGTGGAGTACCGGGAGGTCAGAGGTGTACCTGGGAGTGTCAGGGGTGTACCTGGGAGTGTCAGGAGGTGTACCTGGGAGTGTCAGAGGTGTACATGGGAGTGTCAGAGGTACCTGGGAGCAAGAGGTGTACCAATGTCAGAGGTTTACTTGGGAGTGTCGGACGTGTACCTGGGAGTGTCAGAGGTGTACCAAGGAATGTCAGTGGAGTACCTGGGAATGTCGGAGGTGTACCTGGCAGTGTCAACGGTGTACCTGGGAGTGTCAGAGGTGTTCCAGGAAATGTCAGTGGAGTACCTGGAGGTCAAAGGTGTACCTGGGAGTGTCAGAGGTGTCCTGGGAGTGCTCAGAGGTACCTGGGAGTGTCAGAGGTGTATGGGAGTCAGAGGTGTACCTGGGAGTGTCAGAGATGTACCTGGGAGGCTGGGGTGGACCTGGGAGTATCAGGTGTTCCTGAGAATGTCAGAGGTGTACCTGGGAGAGTCAGAGGTGTACCTGGGAGTGTCGGACGCACCTGGGAGTGTCAGAGGTGTACCAGGGAATGTCAGGAGTACTTGGGAGTGTCAGAGGTGTACCTGGGAGGTCAGAGATGTACCTGAGAGGGTCACAGGAGTACCTGGGTGTGCTGGGAGGTTTACCTGGGAGGCAGAGGTGTATCAGGAGTGAAAGAGGAGTACCTAGGAGTATCAGAGGTGTACCTAGGAGGTGAGAAGGTACCTGGGAGGTCTGGCGTGTTCCTGGGAGGTCAAGGCCTGGGAGGCTGGGGTGTACCAGGAGTGTCAGTGGAGTACCTGGGAGTTCAGAGGTGTACCTGGAGGCCAGAGGTGTACCTGGGAGGTCAGAGGTGTATCTGGGAGTGTCGACGTACTGGAGCGTCAGAGGTACCATGAATGTCAGTGGAGTACCTGGGAGGCAGAGGTGTACCTGGGAGGTCAGAGGTGTACCTGGGAGGTCAGAGGTGTACCTGGGAGGCTGTTGTACCTGGGAGTGTCGGAGGTGTACCTGGGAGTGTGAAGTGTACCTGGGAGTGTCGAGGTACCTGGGAGGTCGGAGGTGTACCTGGGAATGTCAGAGGTGTATTGGGAGGCTGAACAGGTGTATCTGGGAGTGTCTAGCGGTGTACCTGGGAGTGTCTGAGGTGTACCTGGTGACGATGTGCCTAGGAGTGTCAAAGGAGCACTTGGGAGTGTCAGAGACCCTTGGAGTGTCTGAGGTGTACCTGGGAGTGTCTGAGGTGTACCTGGCTGTGTCTGAGGCACTGGCATTGTTCGAGGTGTAACTGACAGTGTCAGCGGTGTACCTGAGTGTCAGGTGCACCTGGGAGTGTTAGAGGTGTATCAGGGAGGACAGAGGAGTACCTAGGAGTGTCAGAGGTACCTGGGAGTGCCAGAGGTGTACCTGAGTGTCAGAGGTGCACCTGGAGGCAGAGGTGTACCAGGGAATGTCAGTGGAGCACTTGGGAGGTCAGAGGTGTGCCTGGGAGTGTCAGAGGTGTACCTTGGAGTGTCAGAGGTGTACCTGGGAGGTCAGAGGTGTACCTGGGAGTGTTGGAGGTGTACCTGGGAGGCAGAGGTGTACCTGGAGTGTCAGGAGGTGTACCTGGGAGTGTCAGAGGTGCAGGGAATGTCAGTGGAGTACCTGGGAGGTCAAAGGTATACCTGAGAGTCAGAGGTGTACCTGGGAGTGTCAGAGGTGTACCGAGGCCGAGGTGTACCTGGGAGGTCAGAGGTGTACCTGGGAGGTGGAGAAGTGTACCTGGGAGTGTCTGGGTGTACCTGGGAGGTTCAGAGGTGTACCTGGGAGTGTCGGAGGTGTACCTGGGAGTGTCAGAGGTGTACCGAGATTGTCAGAGGTGTACCTGGGAGTGTAAGAAGTGTACCTGGGAGTGTCGGAGGTACTGGGAGTGTCGCAGGTATACCTGGGAGTTTCATAGGTGTACTTGGGAGGTCAGAAGTGTACCTGGGAGGTCAGAGGTACACAAGGAATGTCAGTGGAGTACCTGGGAGCGTCAGAGTACCTGGGAGGTCAGGGGTGTACCTGGGAGTGTCAGGAGGTACCTGGGAGTGTCAGAGGTGTACATGGGAGTGTCAGAGGTGTACCTGGGAGTGTCAGAGGTACCTGGAAGTGTCAGAGGTTTACTTGGGAGGTCGGACGTGTACCTGGGAGTGTCAGAGGTACCACTGAATGTCAGTGAGTACCTGGGAATGTCGGAGGTGTACCTGGCAGTGTCAACGGTGTACCTGGGAGGTCAGAGGTGTTCCAGAAATGTCAGTGATACCTGAGTGTCAAAGGTGTACCTGGAGTGTCAGAGGTGTCCTGGGAGGTCAGAGGTGTACCTGGGAGGTCAGAGGTGTACGTGGGAGTGTCAGGAGGTACCTGGGAGTGTCGAGATGTACCTGGGAGGTCAGTGAGTACCTGGGAGCATCAAAGGTGTTCCTGAGAATGTCAGAGGTGTACCTGGGAGTGTCAGAGGTACCTGGAGGCCGGACGCACCTGGGAGTGCTGAGGAGGCCAGGAATGTCAGTGAGTACTTGGGAGGTCAGAGGTGTACCTGGGAGGTCAGAGATGTACTGAGAGTGTCACAGGAGTACCTGGGTGTGTCAGAGGTTTACCTGGGAGGTTAGAGGTGCATCAGGAGTGAAAGAGAGTACCTAGGAGTATCAGAGGTGTACCCAGGGAGCAGGAGAAGGTACCTGGGAGTGTCTGGGGTGTTCCTGGGAGTGTCAGGTTGTACCTGGGAGTGTCAGGGGTGTACCAGGGAGTCAGGAGTACCTGGGAGTGTCAGAGGTACCTGGGAGTGTCAGAGGTGTACCTGGGAGTGTCAGAGGTGTATCTGGGAGTGTCGGACGTGTACCTGGGAGTGTCAGAGGTGTACCAAGGAATGTCAGTGAGTACCTGGGAGTGCCAGAGGTGTACCTGGGAGTCAGAGGTGTACCTCGGAGTGTCGGAGGTGTACCTGGGAGCAGGAGAAGGTACCTGGGAGTGTCGGAGGTGTTCTGGAGTCGGAGGTGTACCTGGCAGTGTTCAGCGGTGTACCTGGGAGTGTGAGATGTGTACCACGGAATGTCAGTGAGTACTGGGAGTTCAAAGGTGCACCTGGGAGTGTCAGAGGTACCTGGGAGTGTCAGAGGTGTACCTGGAAGTGTCGGAATTGTCCCTGGCAGTGTCAGAGGTGTACCTGGAGTGTCAGAGAGTACCAGGGAGTGTCAGAGGAATACCTAGGAGTGTCAGAGGTGTACCTAGGAGTGTCAGAGGTGTACCAGGAAATGTCAGTGGAGTACCAAGGAGTGTCAGAGGAATAGCTAGGAGTGTCCGAGGTGTACCTAGGAGTGTCGAAGTTGTACCTGTGAGTGTCGGAGGCGGACCTGGGAGTGTCGGAGGTGTACCTGGGAATAACAGAGGTGTACCTGGGAGTGTCAGAGGTGTACCTGGGAGTGTGGGAGGTGTATCTGGGAGTGTCAGAGGTGTACTTGGGAGTGTCAGAGGTGTACCTGGGAATGTCAGCAGTGTGCCTGGGAGTGTCGGAAGTGTACCTGGGAATGTCAGAGGTACATATGGGAGTGTCAGAGGTGTATCTGGGAGTGTCAGCGGTGTACCTGGGAGTGTCTGAGGTGTACCTGGGAGTGTCAGACGTGTGCCTAGGAGTGTCAGAGGTGCACTTGGGAGTGTCAGAGGTGCACCTTGGAGTGTCTGAGGTGTACCTGGGAGTGTCTGAGGTGTACCTGGCTGTGTCTGAGGTGTGCCTGGCGTTGTCTGAGGTGTAACTGACAGTGTCAGCGGTGTACCTGGGAGTGTCAGGGGTGCACCTGGGCGTGTTAGAGGTGTATCAGGGAGTGACCGAGGAGTACCTAGGAGTGTCAGAGGTGTCACAGGAGTACCTGGGAGTGTCAGAGCTTTGCCTGGATGTGTCAAGGTGTGTACCTGGGAGTTGTCAGAGGTGTACCTGGGAGTGTCAGAGGTGTACCTAGGAGTGTCAGAGGTGTACCTGGGAGTGTCCGAGGTGTACCTGGGAGTGTCGAAGTTGTACCTGCGAGTGTCGGAGGCGGACCTGGGAGTGTCGGAGGGGTACTTGGGAATGTCAGAGGTATACCAGGGAGTGTCAGTGAAGTACCTGGGAGTCTCAAAGGTGTGCCTGGGAGTATCGGAGGTGTACCTGGGAATATCGGAGGTGTACCTGGGAGTGTCAGAGCTGTACCTGGGAGTGTCATCGATGTACCTGGGAGTGTCTGATGTGTACCTGGGAGTGTCAGACGTGTGCCTAGGAGTGTCAGAGGTGCACTTGGGAGTGTCAGAGGTGAACCTTGGAGTGTCTGAGGTGTACCTGGGAGTGTCTGAGGTGTACCTGCCTGTGTCTGAGATGTACCTGGGAGTGTCTGAGGTGTACCTGGGAGTGTCAGAGAAGTACCAGGGAGTGTCACAAGAGTACCTGGGAGTGTTAGAGGTGTATTAGGGAGTGTCGGATGTGTACCTGGGAGTGTCAGAGGTGTACCACGGAATGTCAGTGGAGTACCGGGGACTATCAGAGGTGTACTTGGAAGTGTCAGAGGTGTACCTGGGAGTGTCAGCGGTGTACCTGGGAGTGTCGGAGGTGTACATGAGAGTGTGAGAAGTGTACCTGGGAGTGTCGGAGGTGTACCTGCGATTGTCGGAGGTGTACCTGGGAATGGCAGAGGTGTACTTGGGAGTTTCAGAGGTGTATCTGGGAGTGTCAGCGATGTACCTGGGAGTGTCTGAGGTGTACCTGGGAGTGTCAGACGTGTGCCTAGGATTGTCAGAGGTGCACTTGGGAGTGTCAGAGGTGATCCTTGGAGTGTCTGAGGTGTACCTGGGAGTGTCTGAGGTGTACCTGGCTGTGTCTGAGGTGTACCTGGCATTGTCTGAGGTGTAACTGACAGTGTCAGCGGTGTACCTGGGAGTGTCCGCGGTGCACCTGGGAGTGTTAGAGGTGTATTAGGGAGTGACAGAGGAGTACCTAGGAGTGTCAGAGGTGTACTTGGGAGTGTCAGAGGTGTACCTGGGAGTGTCAGAGGTGTTCCTGGGAGTGTCAGAGGTGTACCTGGGAATTTCAGAGGTGTACCTGGGAGTAATGGGAGGTGTGCTGGGAGTGTCGGAGGTGTACCTGGGAGTGTCGGAGGTGTACCTGGGAATGTCAGAGGTGTACCTGGGAGTGTCAGAGATGTACCTGAGAGTGTCACAGGAGTACCTGGGATTGTCAGAGATGTACCTGGCAGTGTCAGAGATGTACCTGGGAGTGTCACAGGAGTTCCTGGGAGTCTCAAAGGTGTACCTGGGAATATCGGAGGTGTACCTGGGAATATCGGAGGTATACCTGGGAATATCGGAGGTGTACCTGGGAGTGTCAGAGGTGTAACTGGGAGTATCGGAGTTGTGCCTGGGAGTGTCACAGGAGTACCTGGGATTGTCAGAGGTGTACCTGGCAGTGTCAGAGGTGTACCTGGGAGTGTCGGAGGTGTACCTGGGAGTGGCACAAGAGTACCTGGGATTGTCAGAGGTGTCCCTAGCAGTGTCAGAGGTGTACCTGGGAGTGTCAGAGGAGTACCAGGAAGTGTCAGAGGAATACCTAGGAGTGTCAGAGGTGTACCTGGGAGTGTCAAAGGTGTATCAGGAAATGTCAGTGGAGTACCAGGGAGTGTCAGAGGAATACCTAGGAGTGTCAGAGGTGTACCTGGGAGTGTCAGCAGTGTACCTGGGAGTGTCGGAGGTGTACCTGGGAGTGTGAGAAGTGTACCTGGGAGTGTCAGAGGTGTACCTGGGAGTGTAGGAGGTGTACCTGGCAGTGTCAGAGGTGTACCTGGGAGTGTCAGAGATGTACCTGGGAGTGTCAGTGGAGTACCTGTGAGTGTCAAAGGTGTACCTGAGAATGTCAGAGGTGTACCTGGGAGTATCGGAAGTGTACCTGGGAATATCGGAGGTGTACCTGGGAGTGTCAGAGGTGTACCTGGCATTGTTCGAGGTGTAACTGACAGTGTCAGCGGTGTACCTGGGAGTGTTCAGCGGTGCACCTGGAGTGTTAGAGGTATCAGGGAGGACAGAGGAGCACCTAGGAGTGTTGGGAGGTACCTGGGAGGCCAGAGGTGTACCTGGGAGTTCAGAGGTGTACCTGGGAGTGTCAGGAGGTGACCTGGGAATGAGAGGTACCTGGGAGGTCAGAGGTGTACCTGGGATGTCAGAGGAGTACCTGGGAGTGTCAGAGGTGTACCTGGGAGTGTCAGAGGTACCTGGGAGTGTCAGAGGTGTACCTGGGAGGTCAGGAGGTGTACCTGGGAGTGTCAGAGGTACCTGGAGTGTCAGAGGTACCTGGGAGTGTCGGAGGTACCTGGGAGTGTGAGAAGGCACTGGGAGGCCGGAGGTGTTCTGGGAGGCGGAGGTACCTGGCAGTGTCAGCGGTGTACCTGGGAGGTGAGATGTGTACCACGGAATGTCAGTGGAGTACATGGAGTGTCAAAGGTGCACCTGGGAGGTGTGAGGTACCTGGGAGTGTCAGGAGGTACTGAAGTGTCAGAGGTACTTGGGAGTGTCGGAGGTGTACCGGGAGTGGGAGAAGTGTACCTGGGAGTGTCTGGGGGTACCTGGGAGTGTCAGAGGTGTACTTGGGAGTGTAAGAAGGTGTACCTGGGAGTGTCGGAGGTACCTGGGAATGTCGGAGGTGCACCAGGAGTGTCAGAGGTGTACTTGGGAGGTGGAGAGGTGCACTGGGAGGTCAGAGGTGTACCTGGGAGGCTGAGGACCTGGGAGGTCAGGTGCACCAGAGAAGTCGGAAGGCACTGGGAGGTCAGAAGTGTACCTGGGAGGCTGGAGGTGTACCTGGGAGTGTCGGAGGTGTACCTGGGAATGTCAGAGGCACACTTGGGAGTGTCAGAGGTGTATCTGGGAGGTCAGCGGGTACCTGGGAGTGTCTGAGGTACCTGGGAGTGTCAGACGTGTGCCTAGGGAGTGTCAGAGGCACTTTGGAGTGTCAGAGGTGCACCTTGGAGTGTCTGAGGCCTGGGAGTGTCTGAGGTGTACCTGGATGTGTCTGAGGTGTACTGGCATTGTTCGAGGTGAACTGACAGTGTCAGCTGTACCTGGGAGTGTCAGCGCACCTGGGAGTGTTAGAGGTGTATCAGAGTGACAGAGGAGCACCTAGGAGGTCAGAGGTGTACCTGGAGTGCTCAGAGGTGTACCTGGGAGTGTTGGGAGGTGTACTGGGAGCAGAGGTGTGGCCTGATGCAGAGGTACCTGGGAGGTCAGAGATGTACCTGGGAGTGTCAGAGGAGTACCTGGGAGGTCAGAGGTACCTGGGAGTGTGAGGTGTACCTGGGAGTATTCGGAGGTGTACCTGGGAAAGTCGGAGGTGTACCTGGGAGTGTCAGAGGTGTAACTCAGGAGTGTCAGAAGTGTACCTGGGAGTGTCAGAGGTGCACGGGAGTGTCGGAGGTGGGAGGTGGAGAAGTGTACCTGGGAGGCCGGAGGTACTAGTGCTGGGAGGTGCCTGGAGTGTCAGAGGTGTACCTGGGAGGTCAGAGGTGTACCTGGGAGTATCAGAGGTGTACCGGGAGTGTCAGGAGGTGCACTCAGAGTGTCGGAGTACCTGGGAGTGTCAGGAGGTACCTGGGAGTGGCGGAGGACCCAGAGTGTCAGGAGGTGTACCTGGGAGGTCAGAGGTGTACCTGGGAGGTCAGGAGGTGTACCTGGGAGTGTCAGAGGTACCTGGGAGTGTCAGGAGGTGTACCTGGGAGTGTCAGAGGTGTACCTGAGAGTGTCACAGGAGTGTTTGGAGTGCTGTAGAGGTGTACCTGGGAGTGTCAGAGGGGCACCTGGAGTGTCAGAGGTGTACCTGGGAGTGTCAGAGGTGTACCCAGAGTGTCAGAGGTGTACCTGGAGTGTCAGGAGGTGTACCTGGGAGGCCGGAGGTGTACCTGGGAGTGTGAGAGAAGTGTACCTGGGAGTGTCGGAGGTGTTCCTGGAGTGCCCAGGGGTGTACCTGGCAGTGTCAGCGGTGTACCTGGGAGTGTGGGAGATGCACACGGAATGTCAGGTGGAGTACCTGGAGTGTCAAAGGTGCACCTGGGAGTGTCAAGAGGTGTACCTGGGAGGTCAGAGGTGCACTGGAAGTGTCAGAGGTGTACTTGGGATAGTCGGAGGTGTACCTGGGAGTGTGAGAAGGTACCTGGGAGTTCACAATCTGGGAGTGTCAGGTGTACTTGGGAGTGTAAGAAGTGTACCTGGGAGGTGTCGGAGGAGTACCTGGGAGTGTCGGAAACCAGGAGTGTCAGAGGTACTTGGGAGTGTGTGAGAGGTGTACCTGGGAGGTCAGAGGATGTACCTGGGAGCCAGACTGGAGTGCTGTGGGAGGTGTACCTGGGAGTGTCAGAGGTGTACCTGGGAGGCCATGGGTGTACCTGGGAGGTTCGGAGGTACCTGGGAGTGTGAGAAGGTACCTGGGAGTGTCGGAGGTACCTGGGAGGTCGGAGGTGCACCTGGGAATGTCAGGAGGCACACCCAGATGGAGAGGAGGTATCTGGGAGCGTCAGAGGCACCTGGGAGTGTCTTGAGGTACCTGGGAGTGTCAGACGTGCCCAGGAGTGTCAGAGGGGCACTTGGGAGTGTCGAGAGGCACCTGGAGAGGCCTGAGGCACCTGGGAGTGTCTGAGGTGTACCTGGCTGTGTCCGGAGGTGTACCTGGAATTGTCTGAGGTAACTGACAGTGTCAGCGGTACCTGGGAGGTCAAGAGGTGCACCTGGGAGCGGCAGAGGTATCAGGGAATGACAGAGGAGTACCTGGGAGTGCCGAGGTGGCCTGGGAGGTTGGGAGGTACCTGGGAGTGTCAGAGGTACCTGGAGATGCCAGAGGTACTGGGAATTTCAGAGGTGTACCTGGGAGTGTCAGAGATGTACCTGAGAGTGTCACAGGAGTACCTGGGAGGTCAGAGTGTACCTGGGAGTGTCAGAGGCCCAGGAGTATCGGAGGTTTACCTGGGAGGTCGGAGGTGTACCCAGGAGTGTCGGAGGTGTAACTAGGAGTGTGAGAAGTGTAACTGGGAGTGTCAGAGGTTTACTCAAGGCTGGAGGTGTAACTGGGAGGTCAGAAGTGTACCTGGGAGTCGAGAGGTGTACCTGGGAGTGTAGGAGGTGTACCGAGCAGTCAGAGGTACCTGGGAGGTCAGAGGTGTACCTGGGAGGCAGAGATGGCCTGGGAGTGTCAGAGGTGTATCTGGGAGCAGGACGTGTACCTGGGAGTGTCAGAGGTGTACCACGGAATGTGAGTGAGGACCTGGGACTGTCGGAGGTGTACCTGGGAGTGTCAAGGTGTACCTGGGAGGCCAAAGGTGTACCTGGGAGGTCAGAGGTGTACCTGGGAGTGTCAGAGGTACCTGGGAGGTCAGAGGTGTACCTGGGAGTGTCTGAGGTGTACCTGGGAGTGTCGAAGTTGTACCTGCAAGTGTCGAATAAGACCTGGGAGGTCGGAGGTGTACCTGGGAACAACAGAGGTGTACCTGGGAGTGTCAGAGGCGTACCTGGGAGAATGTCAGGAGGATACCAGGGAGGTCAGTGAAGTACCTGGGAGTGTCAGAGGTGTACCAGAATGTCAGAGGTGTACCTGGGAGCCAGAGGTGCCTGGGAGCCAGAGGTGAAACAGGAGTGTCAGAGAGGTACCTGGGAGGTCAGAGGTGGCCTGGGAGTCTCAGAGGGTGTACCTGGGAGACGTGGGAGGTACCTGGGAGTGTCAGAGGTGTACCTGGGAGTATCAGAGGTACCTGGGAGGTCAGAGGTGTACCTGGGAGTGCCTGAGGTGTACCTGGGATTGTCAGAGGTGTACTGGACAGTGTCACATGGTGTACCTGGGAGTGTCAGCAGCACCTGGAGCAGTTAGGAGGTGCACAAGGAGTGACAGAGGAGTACCCAGGATGTCAGAGGTGTACCTGGGAGTGTCGGAGGTGTACCTGGGAGGCTGAGTGTACCTGGGAGTGTTGCAGTGTACCTGGGAATTTCAGAGGTTACCTGGGAGGTCAAAGATGTACCTGAGAGTGTCACAGAGTACCTGGGAACAGCGTAGTACCTGGGAGTGTCAGAGGTGTACCTGGGAGTCTCAGAGGTGAAACAGGAGTGTCAGAGAGGCACCTAGGAGTGTCAGAGGTGTACCTGGGAGCACAGAGGTGTACCTGGGAGCACGGACACCTGGGAGGCCAGTGTACCTGGGAGTATCAGAGGTACCCGGAAGGCTCAGAGGTGCACCTAGAGTGTCAGGTGTAACTGGGAGTATGGAGGTGCAACTGGGATTGCAGAGGCATCAGGAGGCCAGGACCCCCTGTGAGTCTCAAAGGTGTACCTGGGAGTATCAGGAGGCAATTTTGGAATACCATCGGAGGTGTACTGGAACATCGGAGGCATACCAAGAGTGTCAAAGGTACCTGGGAATGTCAGAAGTGTAATGGGAGTGTGAGAGGTATTTTGGGAAAAGCCAAGATGGCCTGGGAGGTCTGAGGTACCTGGGTGTGACAGACGTGTGTTTGAGGCTGTCAGAGAGTCTACCTCTGGGAGTACAAGAGGTGAACTTGGAGTGTCTGAGGTGGCCTGGGAGTGTCTGAGGTGTACCTGGCTGTGTCTGAGGTACCTGGGAGTGTCCTGAGGTGTACCTGGGAGGAGAAGCACCAGGGAGTGTCACAGGAGTACCTGGGAGCAGCAGAGGTGTATTAGGAGCAAGTCGGACGTGCACCTGGGAGTGTCAGAGAGTACCACGGAATGTCAGTGGAGCACCGGGACTGTCAGAGGTGCACCTGGGAGTCTCAAGAGGTGTACCTGGGAGTGTCAGCGGTGCACCTGGGAGTGTCGGAGGCACCTGGGAGTGGGACAGGTACCTGGGAGGTCGGAGTGTACCTGGGAGCAACGGAGGTACCTGGGAATGTCAGAGTTGTACTTGGGAGCACAGAGGATTGGGAGGTCAAGGATGTACCTGGGAGTGTCGAGGTACCTGGGAGTCAGACGTTTGGGGAGGTCAGAGGCACGGGAGGAGAGGTGAACCTGGGAGGCTCAGGTGTGCCTGGGAGGCCTGGAGGCATACCTGGCAGTGTTAGAGGCACCTGGCACAGCCTGAGGTGTAACTGACACTGCGGGGCAAACCTGGGAGGCGGTGCACCCAGGAAGAGAGGTGCAACAGGGAGGACAGAGGAGCACCTAGGAGTCAAAGGTGTACCTGGGAGGTCAAGAGGTGCACTGGAGCAAGCTGTTAACCTGGGAGGCCAGAGGTTTACCTGGGAATTTCAGAGAGGTACCTGGGAGTGCCAGAGATGTACCTGAGAGCGTCACAGGAGTACCTGGGAGTGTCAGAGGTACTGGGAGTGTGAGAGGTGCACGGGGAGGTTTACCTGGGAGGCCGGAGCTAGGACCGGAGTGTGGGAGGTGTACCTGGGAGGTAGGGGAGGAACTTGGGAGGTCAGAGGTGAACCTCAGAGTGTCAGAGTTGTACCTGGGAGGCCAGAGGTGTACCTGGGAGTAATGGAGGTGTACCTGGGAGTGAGAAGCAGACCCGGGAGGGTCGGAGGTGCCTCTGGGAGTGTGGAGAAGCCTGGAGCTGTCGGAGGTGCACTGCTGTGTCTGAGGTGTACCCGGCATTGTCTGAGTGCACTGACAGTGCCTGGGGTGGTGTACCTGGGAGTGTCAGAGGCACCTGGGAGCGTCAGAGGTACTTGGGAGCACAGAGGTACCCAGAGCACAGAGGTGTACCTGGGAGTGTCAGAGGTACCTGGGAGGCCGGAGGCAGGTACCTGGGAGTGTCAGAAGTGTACCGGGAGGTCAGAGAGGCACCTGGGAGTGTCAAGGTGTACCTGGGAGCAACAGAGGTACCTGGGAATTTCAGAGGTACCTGGGAGCAAGCCAGAGATGTGACTGAGAGCACAGAGTACCTGGGAGCACAGAGGTGTACGGGGAGGTGAGAGGAGTACCTAGGAGATCGGAGGTTTAACTGGGAGCCGAGTGTACCTGAGTGTCGTGGAGGTGTAACAGGAGGGAGAGAAGGTAACTGGGAGTGTCAGGAGGTACCTGGGAGTGTCGGAGGTACCTGGGAGCAAAGAGAGTGTTCTGGGAGTGTGGGGGTGCACCGGAGTGCAGAGGTACCGGAGTGTCAAGAGGTACCTGGGAGTGTCAGGGAGGTGCACCTGGGAGCAAGCCAGAGATGTACCTGGGAGGCAGATGTGTACCTGGTGTAATAGACGTGTAATACCTGTGAGTAGTCAGAGGTTTACCACGAATGCTGAGGAGGACCTGGAATGCTGGGAGGTGTACCTGGGAGGTCAAAGGTGTACCTGGGAGGTCAGAGGTGTACCTGGGAGTGTCTGAGAAACTTGGGAGAAGCCGAAGAAACCTGGAGAGAGTCGGAGGCTGACCTGGGAGAAGTCGGAGGTACCTGGGAATAACAGAGAGGTACCGGGAGTGCCGATAAGGCACCTGTGAATGAGAGAGGATACCTGGGAGTGGTAGGAAGCACCTGGGAGTCTCAAAGGTGTACCTGGGAGTATCGGAGGTGCACCTGGGAACATCGGAGGTGACCTGTGAGTGCTGGGAGGTACCTGGGAGTCTCAGAGGGAACACAGGGAGAAGTCAGAGGAGCACCTGGGAGGTCAGAGGTGTACCTGGGAGTATCAGAGGTACCTGGAGCATTATCGGAGGTGTACCTGGGAGGTTGAGAGGTACTGGGAGCATCAGAGGTGTACCTGGGAGGCCAGAGGCACCTGGGAGGCAGGGGTGTAACTGGGAGTGGGAGGTGTAACTGGAGATTACTGGGGAGGTGTACCAGGGAGTGGGCTGGTGGGAGTCTTGAGAGTCTCAAAGGTGCACCTGGGAGATCAGAGGTAACTGAACATATCGGGAGGTGTACCTGGGAAACACGGGATGTACCCAGAGTGTCAGAGAGGTGTACCTGGGAACGTCAGAGGCACTGGGAGGCCAGGAGGTGCACCTGGGAGTGCTTGTCTGTGCACCTGGGAGAGTGTCAGAGGTGTACCTGGGAGGCCAGAGGTGCACCTGGGAGTGTCAGCGGTACCTGGGAGTGTCGGAGGTGCACCTGGGAGCGTGAGAAGTGTACCTGAGCACGGAGGTGCACCTGGGAGGTCGGAGGTACCTGGGAATGTCGCAGAGGCACACTTGGGAGGTTGGGAGGTGCACTATGGGAGTGTCAGCAGTGTACCTGGGAGAGTTCGAGGTGTTCCTGGGAGGTCAGACGTGCCTAGAGTGTCAGAGGCACATGGGAGGCTCAGAGGTGTACTGGGAGTGTAAGAAGTGTATCTGGGAGTGTCATGGGAGGTCAGGAGGCACCTGGGAGGCCAGAGGTGCACCTGGGAGGTCAGAGATGCACTGGGAGTGCCACAGGAGCACCAGGGAGGCAGAGGTGAATTAGGAGTGTCGGACGTGTGACCTGGGATTGTCAGTGGTGTACCGAATGTCAGTGAGCACCTGGGACGGCTCAGATGTGCACCTGGAGAGTCAGAGGCCTGGGAGCAGTGGTCACCTGGGAAAGCCGGAGGTGTACCTGGGAGGAGAAGTGTACCTGGGAGTGTCGGAGGTGTACCTGGGAGGTCGGAGGTGTGGCCTGGGAATGTCAGAGGTGTTCCTGGGAGCAAACAGAGATGTATCTGGGAGTAAAGGAAGTAGCACCTGCGAGTGTCCGAGGTAAACACTGCAGAGGTCAGACGTGCCCAAGAGTGTCAGATGCACTTAAAAGTTGAGGTGCACTCAGAAACCTGAGGTGTACCTGGAGTGTCTGAGGTACCTGGCTGTGTCTGAGGTGTACCTGCAGTGTCTCAGGTGTAACTGGCAGTGTCAGCGGGTACCTGGGAGAGCCAGGGTGCAACCTGGGAGCAGTTAAAGGTGTATTAGGGAGTGACAGAGGAGTGTCAGAGGGGTGTTCCTGGGAGTGTCAGAGGTACCTGGGAATTTCAGAGGTGCACCTGGGAGCAAGCCAAGATGTACCTGAGAGTGTCACAGGAGTACCTGGGATTGTCAGAGGTACCTGGCAGTGTCAGAGGTGTACCTGGGAGTGCCAGAGACCTGGGAGGCCAAAGATGTACCTGGGAGGCACAGGAGTACCTGGGAGTTTTAGAGGTGTACCTAGGAGTGTCAGGAGATGTACCTGGGAGTGTCACAGGAGCACCTGAAAGCCCAAAGGTACCTGGGAGACGGGAGGTACTGGGAACATCGGAGGTATACCTGGGAATATCGGAGGTGTACCTGGGAGGTCAGAGGTACCTGGGAGTGTCGGACGTGCCTGGGAGTGTCAAGGAGTACCTGGATTGCTCAGAGGTGTACCTGGAAGTGTCAGAGGTGTACCTGGGAGGTCAGAGATGTACCTGGAGTGTCAGGGTGGAGCACCTGGGGAGTGTCAAAGGTGCACCTAAGAATGTCAGAGGCAACCTGGAGTGTCAGAGGTGGCACCTAGAGGCTGTCAGAGGTGTGACTGAGAGAGTCAGAGGTGTACCTTGGAGGCCTGAGTGTGTACCTGGGAGGTTGGAGGTGTACCTGGGAGAGCACCGAGGCACCACAGAGTGTCAGAGGTGCACCAGGAATGCTGAGTGGAGCACACTGGGAGTGTCAGTGAACCTGGAGTGTCAGGAGGCACTCAGTGGTCAGAGGTGTCACCTGGGAGCAGGAGGTGCAAGGGAGTGTCAGAGGTGACTGGGAGTGTCAGAGGTGCACTTGAGAGGCCAGAGGTGCACCTAGGAGTGCCTGGAGGTGTCACCTGGGAGGCTGAGATGTACCTGGCAGTGCAAGTCAAAGGCACCTGGCAGTCGTTCGAGTGTAACTGGAGCATCAGCGGTGTACCTGGGGAGAAGTCAGAGGTGCACCTGAGCAAAGAGAGGTATTAAGAGCTTCAGAGAGGCCTAGGAGTGTCAGAAGTGTACCTAGGAGTGTCAGAAGGGGTACCTGGGAAATGCCAGAGGTGGAGGCCAGAGTGGGAATGTCAGGTGTACCTGGGAGCAGTGGCGGAGGCCTGGGAGTGTCAGAGGGCACCTGGGAGCAAGCCAGAAGTGTACTTGGGACTGAGGGTAATCTGAGGCCGGACGAATCTGGAGTGTCAGGAGGTGTACCAGGAAACGTCAGTGGAGTACCTGGGAGTGTCAGAGGTGGTACCTGGAGTGTCAGGAGGTACCTTGAGTGTTTCTCAGAGGTGGCACCTGGGAGCACAGAGGTGTACACCTGGGAGTGTCAGAGGTGCGTCTGGGAGAGTCAGAGTTAAAAATCGGGAGGTTAGGAGGTGCACCCGCGAAAGTGTCAGAGGTGTACCTGGGAGTGTCAAAAGTGCACCTGGGGAGGATCAGGGTGGTGGTACCTGGGAGTGCTGGAAGGTGTACCCAGTGGGGAGCAAGTCGTGGAGGCACCTGGGAGGTGAGAAGTGTACCTGGGAGTGTCAGAGGTACCTGGGAGTGTCAGAGTGTACCTGGGAAAGTCAGAGGTGCACATCGGAGTGTCAGAGGTGTATCTGGGAAGCAAGCCGGGGCGATGTACCTGGGAGAAGCCTGAAGTGAGCACTAAGAGGCCGGGATGTGCACCCAGAGGCAGAGTGTACTTGAGAAAGCCGAGGTGCACCTTGGAGTGTCAGAGGTGTACCAGTGAGCCTGAGGCACCTGGGAGTGTTCGAGGGTGTACCTGGCACTGTTCGTGTGCAACTGACAGTGTCAGGCGGTGTGGCCTGGGAGTGTCAGCGGTAGCACCTGGGAGTGTCAGAGGTGACTAGGGAGTGACAGGAGTACCCAGGAGGTCACGAGGTGTACCTGGGAGGTCAGAGTGTACCTGGGAATGTCAGAGGTACCCTGGGAGGCCAGAGGTTTACCTGGGAATTTAAGAGGCATGTACCTGGGAGGCGAGATGTACCTGAGAGGCCGCAGGAGTACCTGGATTGTCAGAGTGTACCTGCAGGCCAGAGGTGTACCTGGGAGTGCCAGAGATGCACCTGGGAGGCCAGGAGATGCACCTGGAGTCACAGGAGTACCTGGGACTGGGAGGTGTACCTGGCAGTGTCAGAGGTGCACCTGGGAGGCGTCAGGTGTACCTGGGAGGTCAGAGGTTTACTTGGGAGTGTCGGAGGTACCTGGGAGAGATGGTCACCTGGAGGTGGGGTGCACCTGGGAGGCCAGAGAGGCACCTGAGAGGCCGGGAGGTACCTGGAGTGTCAGAGGTGCACTGGAGCAGCTGAGGTGCACCCAGAGTGTGAGGGAAGTGTACCTGGAGTGTCGGAGGTGTACCTGGGAGGCTGGTGTACCTGGGAATGTCAGGGGTGTTCCTGGGAGACAGAGGTGTATCTGGGAGGTCGGGCGGTACCTGGGAGAAGTCAGGAGGTACCTGCGAGTGTCGGGAACGTGTGCCTAGGGAGCACAGAGGTGCACTTGGGAGTGTGTGAGAGGTGCCTTGCAGTGTCGGAGGTGTACCGGAGTGTCTGAGGTGTACCTGGATGTGTCAGAGGTGTGGCCTGGCAGTGTCTGAGGTGTAACTGGCAGTGTCAGCGGTGTACCTGGGAGAGTCACGCACCCGGAGAGGTCAGAGGTGCATTAGGAGGACAGAGAGCACTCAGAGTGTCAGAGGTACCCAGAGTGTCAGAGGTGTACCTGGGAGTGTCAGAGGTGTTCTGGGAGCACAGAGGTGTACCTGGGGCCCCAGAGGTACCTGGGGAGTGTCAAGAGATGGCCTGGAGAGCAGCCACAGAGTACCTGGGATTGTCAGAGTGTACCTGGCAGGCCAGAGAGTACCTGGGAGTGCTGAGATGTACCTGGGAGTGCCAGAGATGTACCTGGGAGCAAGCAAGGAGAGTATTTGGGAGTTTGAGGTACCTGGGAGGCCAGAGATGCACCTGGAGGCCAACACAGAGGAGTACCTGGGAGCTCAAAGGTGACCTGGGAGTATCAGAGGTACCTGGGAACATCGAGGCATACTTGGGAATATCAGGAGGCAAAAACTGGGAGGTCAGATGTACCTGGGGAGGGAGGTGTGCCCAGGGAGTGTCACAGGAGGCACCTGGGATTGTCAGCAGGTGCACCTGGCAGTGTCAGAGTGCACCTGGGAGCAAGTCAGAGATGCACCAGAGACAGTGAGTACCCAGAGAGGTCAAAGGTGTACCTGAGAATGTCAGAGGTGTACCTGGGAGGTCAGAGATGTACCTGAGAGTGTCACAGAGCAATCTGGATTGTCAAGGTATAACACCAGAGGTGGGTGAAGCACCTGGGAGTCTAAAAGGTGTACCTGGGAGATTGAGGTGCACCTGGGAACAGGAGATGTACCTGGGAGTGTCAGAGGTGTACCTGGGAGTTCTCAGAGAGGAAACAGGAGTGCAGGGAGAGACCTGGAGAGTAGGAGGTGCCTGAGTATCAGAGGGGCCTGGGAGCACGAGGTACCTGGGAGTGTCTGAGGTACCTGGGAGCAAGAGGAACCTGGGAGTGCCAGAGATGTACCTCGGGAGAGGTCACAGAGCACCAGATTGTCAGAGAGGCATACCTGGCAGGTGCTGGGTGCACCTGGAAGTGTCAGAGGTGTACCTGGGAGTTTTGAGACGTACCTGGGAGTGTCAGATATGCACCTGGAGAGTCAACAGGAGCACTCTGGGAGTCTCAATGGCACCTGGGAGCATCGGAGGTGTACCTGGGAAAAAATTGAGATGCACCTGGGAATACGGAGGTAACTTGGGAGGTCAGAGGTGTGCCTGGGAGTGTCGGAGGTACCTGGGAGTGCCAGGAGTACCTGGGATTAGAGGTGTAAATGGCAGAGTCAAACGTGTACCTGGGAGGCTCAGAGATGCACTGGGAGTGACAGGGGGAGGCCTGGGAGTATCAAAGGTGTACCTGAGAATGTCAGAGGTGTACCTGGGAGCAAGTCAGAGGTTTACCTGGGAGTGTCGGACGTGCACTCCAGAGTGTCAGAGGTGTACCTGGGAATGTCACTGAGTACTTGGGAGCAACAGAGGTGTGCCTGGGAGTGTCAGAGGCACCTTGAGCACAAAGGTACCTGGGAGGCCAGAGGTGCACCTGGAGGCAAGTCGAGGAGTACCTGGGAGGCAGAGGTGTACCTGGGGAGGCCAGAGGTGCCAGGGAGCAAGTAAAAGAGGCAACCTGGAGTCAAAGGTGTACACTGAGAGTGTCAGAGGTACCTGGGAGGCCAGAGGTGCACCTGGGAGGCCGAGGAAAATGCAAGCCTCAGAGGTGCCTGGAGGCCTGAGGCCTGGGAGGCAGAGGAGCACTTGTGATTGTCGAGGTGCACCTGGGAGTGTAAGAAGGCACCTGAGGCCCCGGAGGTGCACCCTGAGTGTCGGAGGTGGATACCAGAGTCTCAGAGGCACATGGGAGCAATGTCAGAGAGGTGCACCTGGGAGGTTATGGTGTACCTGGAGGTCAGAGGCATCCAGGAGGTCGGACGGTACCTGGGAGTGTCAGGTGTACCATGAATGTCAGAGAGCACCTGGGAGTGTCAGAGGCACCTGGGAGCAAAGCCAGGTACCTGGGAGGACAGAGGTGCACCTGGGAGCTCAGGAGGTGTACATGGGAGCAACAGAGGTACCTGGAGTGTCAGAGGTACCTGAAGCAAGCCAGAGATGGGAGTGTTGGACGCACCTGGGAGGCCAGAGGTGCACCAAGGAACGCCGGTGAGTACCTGGGAGTAATGAGGTGCACCTGGCAGTGTCAACGGTGTACCTGGGAGTGTCAGGAGGTCACCAGGTAATGCAGTGGAGTACCTGGAGGTCAAAAACTTGGAGGCCAGAGGTGTCCCTGGGAGTGTCAGGTGTACCTTGGATTGTCTAGGTGTACCTGGGAGCAACAAGAGGTGTAACCTTGAGCAAGTCGGAGGTGCACCTGGGAGGCCAGAGGCACCTGTGATTGTCGGAGGTGTACCTGGGAGTGTAAGAAGGTACCTGGGAGGTCGAGGTACCTGGGAGTGTCAGAGGCACCTGGGAGCAGAGGTCACTTGGGAGGCCAGAGGTGTACCTGGGAGTGTCAACTGTGTACCTGGGAGGTCTGTAGGTACCTGGGAGGCCAGAGTAAAAAAGCCTGGGAGGCCAGAGGTGCACTTGGGAGTGTCAAAGGTGCACCTTGGAGTGCCCCAGGTACTGGGAGTGTCTGAGGTGTACCTGGCTGTGTCAACAGCGGTGTGGGCCTGGGAGTGTCAGCGGTGTACCTGAGCAATACGTAACTGAACGGCTAACACTGAG
>NW_024734452.1:0-13928 GCF_018991925.1 Homarus americanus | reverse complement strand
GATTACCCTGATATACTTAGATACCTGACAGCATTTATTGGAGTATAGTGTCCTATACTCTGATGTCATTCTAGTGATATGCTAATGAGCTGACATACCGCTTTATGTAACTGTGATATATTGAATCATATACATCCATTCCTCACGCTTAATATATATGATATTCTAAACAATGCTGATATTATTTATGTTATACCCTGATTATATACTAACATACTACAGTGTCATTTATAGTGTATGATAGTACACATTGGGGGGTATACTTTGAGGTTATTTAGAGAATATGATGGCAAATGGTGATATACTCTGTTGCCATATTTGGTATAAACAGATATATTGATATAATTTATATAATATACCGATAGATATAACTAAATATCTGTGAAGTAAATCCTGTACTTTTTGATATACCATTCAGGGTGGAGGTATGCTAATATACCACGATAGCACCCGTCTCTCAGCGCTAATATACCCTGATGGCACACTTAACATCCTGGCGCCGGTCGTGGGGTATACTGATATGCTAAAGCCTTCTTCATCTTCTAATATCTCGACTTCAGCTTCGTAAACTGTGATTACTTAAACGTATTTAACGCTCGTTTACGTAACTTTTTTGTAGAATAAATGAATGTATATCCGGGGTTCTTCTGTTTTTTGTCCATCTGATGTTTGCGTCCATGTTGAGGAGAACCACTTAGCAGGGCTCGCATTTTCCCATAATGTGTTACCTCAAGTTCCATAATTTGCACTTAGTGAAGCCACGATATCCCGCGTTATGTTGCCCGTCTTACTTCCTTCTGGGTTATGTGTCTTAAGTTGGTGAAAAAATTAAATTAAGGCTGAATTATTGTTAAATGTTAAGGTATTATAGTACTTGTCTGTCGTGTTGTTAATATAACATAGTTTCACCAGCAGTATGTACTCAAGAGCTTATTAACATCGTTGACGAATCAGAGCCGCAACACTGAACCAATCTATATGAACATTAACACAAAAAATAAATTGTTACATTACATCGACTATCAAGACATAACTTACAATACAAATTAATAAAGAATTGTACCAGGCAGATAAAAATATTAGTTACAAAAAATTATGAAAATAGTCTTAATGTTCACGCCAGAACTTACCCCATAACAAAAGCCATACAACATTTTCCCAGTTAAGACTTCGTTAAATACAATCTCAAACTCCTTCTCAGAAACTGTGTGTTGGTGGTGTGCCACGTGTGGTGTGTGTGTGTGTGTGTGTGTGTGTGACAGCACCTTTGATTTATACAAATATTCACCCAAATGAATAACACCAAGTAATTCACTATGTTATCTTGTAATGGCTTAATTTGTAGATCGAATGGCCTATGCCTCCTCAAAAGGTCGAACAGGTCAGTTGGATCTTAGTAAAACACCGTCACATTACATTAGGGGACTACATTGCCATGCACAGATAACCAGAATTGGAATTTTCACACAATGCAACATCATTGTTACTTTATGAATTTGTTGATGTAAAACCTATGACCTTCAGGGTTTTACGCCCCACGCATGAGCCATAAAGGCAAGCATGAACTCCGCATGCTTCCCAGTTGGGCACTGTAAACGCTTCTGCGCTTCACCTTGCACAGGATGTAAGGGGGTGCCCAATAAACTAGCCCCCTCGTGGGCAATCTGTAATCGCTACCACTGTCTCGCGGCCCAGAGTAGTAGTTGGACATATCACTAGACAGGGAAATTCACACTTAACACAAGTGTTATCTCAAGGTCATATTCACAACACTTCCCTGGACAGAATTCATAATTTATTTTCTCATATTACATCTGTGTGTATACCTGCTACTAGATAAACAGAAAATGCCAAGAAGTGTTTACATCAAGCGCTGCCACTTAAGAGTTCCAAGAACTAAATTAAAACAATTAGTGTGTGTGTGTGTGTGCATGGTGTGTGTGTGCATGGTGTGTGTGTGTGTTCACATGGTGTATGTATGGTATGAAGGTGTATGGTTTGCATGGCTTAAAGGACGTGCAGAGTAAAGGACTGCATAAGTGAGGTAAAAAAAGTTCTACCACAAGGAGGATACCTGGCATAACTCCAGTGCCACTGGTCATACCATGCATTTTTTTTTAGCAATTTCTTGCCGGAAAGTTATTTCGAGCAATTTTCGAGAAATTCGAGCAAGTTTTTGAAGCATTTTTATTGACAATCGTGATAGCCAATTTCTTGACTATTTCGAGCAAGATTATCGGTTCAAAACCCGGTTAATACCATATTTAATGACACGAAGCTTATTTATCGAGTATTTACCTTGGCTATATATAACATAGATCAATAACATTATGTATAAAATGCACAAACAGTTTTTACGACACACTGAGTTTATTATTTGGGTGGTGTTTTGGCGTGTTTGTTTACAAAACACAAGCCCATACAGCCGGTCATTCTCCACACACTAACAACCCTCCCTACTGTAACTACGATAGTTGAACCAGTCTATATTAAACACTCGTTTCTCCTCCTCGCCAGCCACTTACGAGTCCCCAATAGTTTTTCTTAGCTTTCTCTCATTTCTTTTTAATAATAACAATAATACCAAGGATAGCTGCTGCGTCGTCTGCATTGTTGTTGTGATGTTCCGTCTCCCTTCTACTCGCACAGCGGCGTTAACTTTTTTTTCTTGCTGTAGTAACTGAACCAAGAGCCACTCGTGTGACCACATTTGGAAGAAATTACTCGTAATTTCTTGCTCCAAATTAATTGCTCATCAAAGGGATCGTGTGACCGTAACTTAAGTCACCCTTTAAGAAAAACTGTAAATACTGATTCACAAAACCTAAGGATAATTTCTGACTTGGAACCATCGGTGTAATGCAGAAAACAGTTATTGTATTCTAAAACCTACCCAAGAAATCTTTTACCCACTTACGATATAATTCTTTTCTATTCCATCAATAGATGTTATTTTACTTTTTTATACGTATTTTTATTTTAGTAATTTATAAACTATTTTCTTTATATACTTCATTACCTTTTAGTGTAATGAAGAGAATGAATTACAGAAGGTTTTTATAATTATATTGCGAACAATATTTTTCCTCGTAATAAATAAACAATGACGATGATCTTGTTTACAATATGGAGCTTGATGTCTTACTCCATGTTCGTTTATTACATTTTCTGCCATACCCGACTGTTCTTTTCTTTCTTGTGGTGAAGGTTTTTGACAATTGATATATATATATAAAGTTGAGTTAAGAATAATGACTCTGATATTATAGCCATTTGGTCCTGAATAATAAGTGGTGTCTAAGTGAACAAATGTATGATATCTTCAATTACCAGCGTAGTGTGGGGTAACAGTGGGGGTAGAAGCGAAGGGTAGGAGTGAAGGGTGGGAGTAAGGCGTGGGAGTAAGGGGTGGGAGTAAGGGGTGGGAGTAAGGGGTAGGAGTAAGGGGTGGGAGTAAGGGGTGGGAGTAAGGGGTGGGAATAAGGGGTGGGAGTAAGGGGTGGGAGTAAAGGGATGGGAGATAATGGGTGGGAGTAAGGAGTGGGAGTAAGAGAGGTGGGAGTAAGACGTGGGAGTAAGGCGTGGGAGTAGGGCGGCATTAGGAGTAAGGGGTAGGAGTAAGGCATTAGGAGTAAGGGGGTGGGAAGTAAGGGGTGGGAGTAAGGTGTAGAGGGAGTAAAGAGGCGTGGGAGTAAGGGGTGCAGATGAGGTGGGAGTAAGGGGTGGGAGTAGGGGGTGGGAGTAAGAGGGTGGGCGTAAAGGGGTGGGAGTAAGGGGTAGGAGTAGGGGTAGGAGTAAGGGGTGGGAGTAAGGGGTGGGAGTGATGGTGGGAGTAAGGGTGAAATTAAGGCATGGGAGTAAGGCGTGGGAGTAAGGGTGGGAGTTAGGGGTGTGAGTAAGGGGTGGGAGTAAGGGGTAGGAGTAAGGGGTGGGAGTAAGGGTTGGGAGTAAGGGGTGGGAGTAAGGAGTGGGAGTAAGGCGTGGGAGTAAGTGTGGGAGTAAGGGGTGGGAGTAAGGGGTGCGAGTAAGGGGTAGGAGTAAGGGGTGGGAGTAAGGGGTGGGAGTAAGGGGTGGGAGTAAGGCGTGGAAGTAAGGGTGGGATTAAGGGGTGGGATTAAGGGGTCGGAGTAAGGGGTAGGAGTAAGGGGTGGGAGTAAGGGGTGGCAGTAAGGGGTGGCAGTAAGGGGTAGGAGTAAGGGTTGGGAGCAAGGGGTACGAGTAAGAGGGTGGAAGCAAGGGGTGGAAGCAAGGGGTGGGAGTAAGGGGTATGAGTAAGTGGTAGGAGTAAGTGGTAGGAGTAAGGGGTAGAAGTAAGGGGTAGAAGTAAGGGGTAGGAGTAAGGGGTAGAAGTAAGGGGTAGAAGGAAGGGGTGGGAGCAAGGGGTGGGAATAAGGGGTGGGAATAAGGGGTGGGATTAAGGGGTGGGAGTAAGGGGTAGGAGTAAGGGGTAGGAGTGACGAGTAGGAATGTGGGACAAGAGGGAGGGGTAGCAGTGGGGGGTAGGGTTAGGTTACAAACTTCTATTTACTTCATCATCTGTATCCTGCTGGTGATGTTCTCTCTTTAAACAATTTGTAAAATAAATAAATAAATGGTCAGGTGTAAATGGTAAGAATTTAACAGAGTAATACTGAGGTATTACAAGAAAGAACTAAAACTGTCCACTGTGTGTATCAACATTTTATAAAAGTATTTGTGAAGCTGTAAAATACTTAGATATAAACTTTTAATTCAACTCTGTAATAAAAATAATTGCAATAATGAATCTAAACAAGAAATGAACTGGGTGAAAAAATCTACAAAATACTAAAATATAAAAAAGAAGAATTACAGTAAAACCTGAATCATTGTAATAAACATTATTAAACTTTTCGTTGTTATGACCTAAAACAAACAAGGAAGACTCGTCTAGATTTTCGCTCTGTGAATTAACTCCTTGGATCGCTTTTGGGCAAGAGAGGAGTTACTCCGACTTATTCCGTGAAAATATTCCCAACTGTCCATAGAATCCGTTACAGTTTCCTTTATAGTAAGTGACTCACAAATGATTAATATTCCCATTCACCAATACTTTATTATATCAGAGAACAGTGCAGAGATAAGCTGGCCAATGAGCGATGGTCAAAGATAATACAGATTTAATATTGGATTGATAAGTACAGCTATAGTGATTTGTTTCATGTTACAGTAATAATAAACTTTATCAAATGTTATAACTACCAAAGTGTTATTTTCGTGATCGATACCCGGCTGCCAGGATTATAACATCGTAACCTAACTTAGCCTTTCCTAAGCTAACTTAGACTATCCTAAACTAGCCTAACCTATCCTAATCACACCAAACCTAACCTATCCTAAATTTATATATCATCAACAGATTTATAGATATGTTGGAGAAATAATTATCAAAAGTTTGTTGTCTCTGCAAATGTATTTTTAAAAAAAGAAAATGAAATGAAAATTTTCTAGAGAACTCAATTGTGTCATGAGCGTTGCGGCTTGGTTAGGTTAGGTAACATTAGGTTAGGTTAGATAAGGTAAGGTAAGATTAGGTAAGGTGAGGTAGTGTTAGGGTTAAATACATTTTACTAATTTTGCATCAAAATAATCACGACTGAAGGTATCGGATAAAAACCTCTGAATATAATTCTTTTTCTGAGAAAAAAATTTCTTTACCACTTATTTTTTGCCCCACTTTTTTTATTAAGTTTGATGAACTTAGATTAGGTTAGGTATTATTTAACTCTGAGTCATGGGTACTTATTGGATACTTGGCAGAATAACTTGTTATAACTTGGTCCTAACAAAGGCGGAGTCTAAGCAAAAATGTTCACTTGATCTCATATTTGGATTTCATTACTGAAGGATATTTACAGCTATACCACATTAATAAGGTCTATCTGCAAGTTTATTCAGTCATAAAAAAAAATATACCCTAAATGTGGACAATAAAAATCTTCTATTTTGGTACAAATTACTTGAAAAGTTGTAAGAAGACAAAAGCTGCATCTCTTCCATTCAGCGAGAAATAGAACACTCAAGCCTCTTCTTGTCGTAAAAAAAAAAAACTAATATTGTATTTTAGTATGTTGATGTACAAAACATTTTCTTCATTATTCTATGATAAAACAAGTCTAACAAGCATTATTAAAGCATATATTATTAATTTTTTTTCATGCAATCGGGAAATAGCGACTACTATATCCAGGTGGATCGTGTTGAGGTGCTGTAAGTTACAGGCTAGATTACGAGCTCACTTACGGAGTTCGATGCCAAATATTGTTTTTTATTATCCCGATCGGAGACTGTAAGTCCAGTTACTTGGTAAACAAGTAGATACAGTGAAATAAACTGCTGTACCTAAATATTATGTAACTCAAAATATATTCCCAAAACAGCACGTTTACAGATGAAAATAATAAAAGCATAAATAATACAAACAAAATCAATGAATATGTTTTTTATGACAGTATTTTTAAATATCAGAAGCGTAGGTTCAGCGCTTCTTTGACTTTTTCCCGGTGAAGATGTAGTCTCCCCATGGCAGGTACTGGTCCTTTTGTACACGGCAGAAAGTGGTAGTTTCCTTCTTCTTTTTGTTGTTTTGGGTCTTGTTGTTTTGGGTCTTAGTGTGTTTTGTGGTCTGCAGTTTGTTAGATCGGGGGCCCTTCTCCTTCACTTGGCAAGGCTTCACCTCAACCTTTGAGACCTTCGTTACAGTGCGTCGGAACACCATTGTGATGTACTGACACTAACAGCTCTCTCACTGAGGTCAAATCAAAATTTGACCATACAGAAAGAATTACGGTTTAATAAGGTTGGAATTTAAAGAAATTGACAACAAAATGAAGCTCTGTTTATCACTATAGTGAAGAGGGATGGTGATTGTAAAGATGGTGGATGGTGTTATAATATGTAGTGATGATGGATGGTGTTATATGTAGTGATGAAGGATGGCATTATATTGTAGTAATGATGGATGGTGTTATATGTAGTGATGATAGGAGGGTAATATATGTAGTGATGATGGATGGTGTTATATATATTGATGATGCATGATGTTATATGTAGTGATGATGGGTGGTGTTATATGTAGTGATGTTGGATGGTGTTATATGTAGTGATGATGGATATTATATGTAGTGATGATAGGATGGTTCTATATGTAGTGGTGATGGATGGTGTTATATGTAGTGATGATGGATGATGTTATATGTAGTGATGATAGGTTGGTTTTATATGTAGTGATGATGGATGGTGTTATATGTAGTGATGATGGATGGAGTTATATGTAGTGATGATGGATGATGCTATGTGTAGTGATGATGGTTGGTGTTATATGTAGTGATGTCGGATGGTGTTATATGTCGTGATGGATGGTTCTATATGTAGTGATGGTGGATGGTGTTATATGTAGTGATGATGGATCGTGTTATATGTAGTGATGATGGACAGTGTTATATGTAGTGATGATGATGGATGGTGTTTATGTTGTATTAATATGTATATACTGTTAATGTTTAGGTTAAGTTTGGTTAAGGGTAATTTATAAGCTGAATATTTTGTTTAGGGATTTATGGTACTTTATTATACACAACGAAAACTCGCATCCTTTGTCTACCCTTTTATAGTCCGATTGTCTTTGTTTTTTTTGTTGTTACCTGTTGGGATCTGGGTAGACGTATAACTATATTCTAAATCCCCAACTCGTAACAAATGGCGACCGTGACAGGACTCGACCTTAAGTACCATATTCCTTCCCCCCTTGTTACTCATTGTTAATTATTTCTCCCAGTCACTTCTGTTCACAATTGTTTTACGGTGGTTTAAAGTTTCCTTCATATGTGTGTGCATATATTGGTATTATCGTACAGTAAGAGTGACAGACGTAGGATATTAGGTTCCAAGTGTCATAAGGCTTACCTGTTATTACACGTGGCAGTCGTGTAGTAAGTCTTATCGAGTGTAGGGAAGAATCCGGATCTGTTTAATGCCGTACCCTCACTCCAGAGTAGGCTGTTCCATAGTCACTAGTTTACGGTGAAGTGATATCTTGGGACGCCCCGCTCTACCAGGACCCCATAATTATAAAGCCTCCATTATTGTTCTTCTCATTATCTCATTCGGGGTCAATCATACCATTTATCAGGGTTGTTAATCCGGATCTTTATATTAATGCCGTAATACGCCCTTCCTCTTTCAAGTATATCAGGGTTGTTAATCCGGATCTTTATATTAATGCCGTAATACGCCCTTCCTCTTTCAAGTATATCAGGGTTGTTAATCCGGATCTTTATATTAATGCCGTAATACGCCCTACCTCTTTCAAGTCTCTTATCCTTATCTAAGGATCTTCTCAGAAGAACAATAATCATAAGTGTAATTTCCCTAGGTATAACTTGGTTAGTTTCCGGGACTTTCTGGTTATCCACTGCCGTGATATTTTCTAGGGTAATCCACTTATCTTATATTTTGATCATTAATTTATTTATCCTATTTTTCTTAACAATGGCCACCTCAGGTTTTGATCTCCAGGATTTTATTGAAAATCCTTCCGTAGCTAAATTACGTTTTAATATCCTGAAGAAAGAATGGAAAGAAATAGCCAACTATTACAATATCCCATTTTCACAGCAACTGACTAAGGAAATGTTAAAAAATCATGTGATTGAAGTGTTGGTTCAACAAGAAGTTTTAAAAGAATCCGCTGTTGACAGATTAACGCCCATGTCCAAGAAACTTCAACCACTATCCACCACCCCTCCTCACTCAGAAGTTGCCTCAGGTCTGGCTAGCCCTCAAGAAGAAACACAATGAATAGACGCCTTGAACTAGAACGAGCTAGGTTCGAGTTCCAAATCAAAATGAAAGAACTCGAGTTGGAACAGGCCAAGTTGGAGCAGCAGGCCAAGTTGGAGCATGAAGAAAAGTTGGAACAGGCCAAGTTAGAGCAGGCCAAGTTGGAGCATGAAGAAAAGTTGGAACAGGCCAAGTTAGAACAGGCCAAGTTGGAGCATGAGGAAATGATGGAACGGGCCAAGTTGGAGCAGGAGGTTAGACTGAAAGAACTACAGGTAAGAGAGATAGAAGTCACCTTAACATCGGAGTTTAAATCAAAAGAAGTGGCATTAAGAGAAACTAGCTGCTTTTAACCCTGCTACTGCTTCTTCCCCTGTTCCCGGGTTTGATGAATCCGATATGGACGGGTCATTTAGGACTTTTGAGAAAATAGCCGGGAAGAATGAGTGGCCAAAGGACCAGTGGGTGTCCGTGTTAGTTCCTAAATTATATGGTAAGGCTTGTAGAGTTTATAACTGTTTAGACCAGACTGATGACTATGATAACGTAAAAAAGAATATCCTCACCTCTTATGCTATCACGCCAGATGGATACCGGCAGAAGTTTCGTAAACTAACCAAACCATTTTCCCACACATTTGTTGAGTTTGCTCAAGAAAAGCTTAGGTTTTTTAAGACGTGGTTAGAGGCTACAGAGACCTCCACATTTCAGGATTTGTTAAATTTGGTAGTCCTGGAGGAGTGGAAGAGCAAGATACCATTTCACATCTTGAAGCATGTGGAGGAGCGTGGAGAGGTTAATTTAGGGCGTGCTGCTGAGCTGGCTGATGCGTACGCTTTGTTGGTGGAGTCACTGGGCAGTAGAGAACGTGGTACTTCCCGACATGTTAGGTCCTCCTCTGATGATAACCTTGGGGACGTGAGTGGTAGGTCGAAAGGTCCCACACCTACTCCCCCCGATGCAACCAAGTTTACTTGTTCTTACTGTAAAAACCCAGGCCATACGATCCAGACTTGTAAACACCCAAAGTGTCGAATTGCTAAAAGTAGTTCCCTGGATCCCAAATCCAAACCAATAGCAAACACCAATGTGGAAAGGCCCCATCAGGATCTCTTCTCTTCATTCACCTATGAGGGAAAAATTTCAATCATGGAGGGGTCTCGTTCTTTCCCTATTCGTATACTACGTGATACGGGCGCAGCACAATCTATCCTCCTGTTTAACGTCATTCCTGATATATCTACCGCATTTACTAATGAGTGTTCTAATTTCAGATCTCTCATCCCATTCTTCCTATCCTTTAGCTAAAGTGCACCTCCAATGTCCCTTGATTACTGGGGAAGTGCAAATAGCCATTAGGAAAGACCCAATGCCTGTGTGCTGCATTCATTTATTATTGGGTAATGACTTGGTAGGAGATCTAGTGGTTCCTAACATAAAGACAGTCGACTCTCCCTTACCTGTCAACTCCACCACTGACCTTAAAGAAACTATTCCTCATCTTTTCCCATCTTGTGCTGTCACCCGGTCACAGAGTGTGCGAAATGGGCCCTCTTCATCTAAAACCACCTCTAATATCTTCCTACCCACAGAAGATCTGTACAATAAGACCATTAGTAAGGATGAGCTCGTTAAAGCCCAACAATCTGATCCATCTTTGAATAAACTTCATCATGCAGCAGTTGAGGGTAAAGATTTTAACACCCTTCCGTGTTTTTATTATCATGAAGGGGTTTTGATGAGGGCCTATAGGCCCCCTGAGCTTGCCCATCTAGACACGTGGTCTGAAATACATCAAGTGGTAATTCCCACCTCAGTCAGACCAGCATTAATTGCCCTTGCCCATGATGGTATTTCAGGACATTTGGGAATCCTGAAAACATATAAAAGCTCCTCCAACACTATTATTGGCCTGGACTTAGGAAGGATGTGTCAAAGTACCTAAAATCTTGTCATATTTGTCAAATGGTAGGAAAACCAAATGAAAGTATACCAGCAGCTCCCATTAAGCCCATCCCAGTATTTTCTACACCATTTGAAAAGATTGTTGTGGGTCCATTACCAAAGACGAAGAAGGGAAATCAATTCCTGCTCACAGTTATGGATACCAGTACACGTTATCCTGAGGCTTTTCTCCTTAAAAGCATCACTTCAAAAAATGTAATCAAACCTCTTTTGCACCTTTTCACTTCAGTGGGCATTCCTAAAGAGATTCAATCCGATCAGGGCACCAATTTTATAAGCAATCTTTTCAAACAGGTGATGAAAGACCTCAGTGTGGACCATTGTACATCTTCGGCTTACCACCCACAATCCCAAGGTTGCTTGGAACGGTTCCATCAAACTTTCAAATCAATGCTAAAAAAATACTGTATAGAACACCAAAAGGAATGGGATGAAAGCATAGACTTGTTACTCTTTGCCATCAGGGAATGTCCCCAGGAGTCATTGGGTTTCTCCCCGTTCGAGTTACTATATGGGAGACAAATTAGGGGACCCCTTAAAATAGTAAAGGAGCAGTGGTTTGACACTCCATCTATTAAGCCCGCAACAGTTTCCCAATACATTGACACTTTACGGGACAAATTAACTGAAGTCCGAACCATTGCTCAGTCAAACTTAAAAAAGTCCAAGAAAAAATGGTGAAGTCCCAACCTAAATTAGTTAAAAGATCATTTTCTCCAGGTGACAAAGTGTTACTCTTTCTACCCATTCCAGGCTCTCCCCTTAAAAGCAAGTTTACTGGTCCCTATATAGTTGCTAATAAACTATCTCCTCTCAACTATATAGTCCATACTCCTGATCGCAGAAAAGATTCACAACTTGTTCACATTAATCTCATGAAACTTTACCATTCCAGGCAGTCAGAGGAAGACATCCCAGAGGCTATAAGCCAACCTGTATTGCATACGGTTTTGTCAGGGCCGGAGCCGGAGACAGATGACATGGATCTATTGGAGAATTTAGACTTCCCTCTACCTAAAGAAAACCCTGCTAACAGTCACATACTCAACAACTTGGATGAGTATTTTTCTGTTCTGAATCCATCTCAAGCAAAAGATCTCACTAAGTTATTATCAACATTTCCTAAAGTCACGTCAGACCTCCCAGGGTTTTGCAATATACTTAAACATGATATTAAGCTAATCTCAGATGATGTACAACCCATTAGGCAATCAGCCTATCGACTAAATCCACAAAAAAAAGAGATTATGAAAAAGGAGGTAGATTTTTTGTTAAAACATAACTTAGCTGAGCCTAGTACCTCCCCCTGGGCTTCACCTTGCCTTCTCATTCCAAAACCCGATGGCACTTTTCGTTTCTGTACCGATTATCGTAAAGTGAACCAGGTCACTGTCTCAGACTCCTACCCTTTACCTTTGATTGAAGATATAATAGACAGCATAGGCAGAAAAGCAAATTTATCAGTACGGTGGACTTATTGAAAGGATATTATCAAGTGGGACCTCACGGGTTAGGCAAAAATAACTTCGGCATTTATAACTCCACGGTCTTTTTTTCAATATTTGGTTATGGCGCTTGGCTTTTCTAATGCTCCGGCCACATTCCAGAGGGTCAACTGACTTTTATTCAGGACCTAAGGGACGTTCGCCTACCTGGTTAACTTGATGGTGGTGTCGGACAGCTGGGACGAACATCTGCGTACAGACACGTTTGCACGACTGCAAGAGACTGGATTTACCATAAACCTGGCTAAATCTGCTTTTGGCCGGGCCTCAGTGACTCACCTGGGACATATCGTTGGGCATGGTGGCAGGAGACCCAAGGACGCAAAACGTTAGAGCCATCTTTGTCCTCTCCCCTTACTCCAAGGACGAGGAAGGAACTCATGCGCTTCCTGGGGATGTGCGGCTACTACCGTCGGTTCTGCAGTAACTTCTCCAGCGTGGCCTGACCCCTCACAGACCTTACCAGTTCTGCGGTCCCTTACATCTGGAACCAGAGGTGCGACCAGTCTTTCCACCGCCTCAAAGCCTTCCTTGCCTCCAAGCCTGTAGTCCACCCCCCTGACTACACCTCGCCCTTCCATCTGCAAATCGACGCCAGTGGTGTCGGAGTGGGGGCTGTGCTCCTACAACCCGACCCAACCACTGATGTTCTTCACCCTGTGGCATATTACTCCGCCAAGTTGAAAAAACATCAGACCAACTACTCGACCATAGAGAAGGAGGCCCTGGCTCTGGTGTTGGCAATAAAGAAGTTTGAATGTTACCTCCAGTCTTGCCCACAAACAACCCTAGTCTTCACCGACCATAACCCACTCACGTTCATCCAAACCAACAAGACCTCCAACCAGCGAATCCTCCGCTGGGCTCTCCTCACCCAGCCCTATAATCTACAAATCCGGCACATAAAGGGGGTGGACAACCTGATTGCAGACTCCTTATCCCGAGCTCCAGTGGAAATGCAGCAGCTACTCTCCAGACGCACCAGGTGATCACCTCCTTCGCGCCCGCGCTACGGAGGTCTTTGGAGGGGGGTGTGTTACGAACCCCTCCACCCAGCACTACGAACCACGCCATCTATTGTCCTGATCTACCTACCCAGCACCACGAGCAACGCCATCTAGGGACGAGACACGAGTATGACTCGTCTTAGTTACCACTCCGGGATTTCCCTTCTCCATATCCTGGTTGTTGCGTCACTTCCTCCAAGTCTTCTTTGTCAGCTCCAATTCGAGGAGAGAGCACTTGGCTCTGGGAAGTGACCACAGGATCATCTATCCTCTAAACCTACGGCACAGTGACTACCTACTGTCTTCTACAATACTCAGCCTTACTCGTCAGCCATCTCAGCTCCTCACTTAAGTATTTGTAATCTTGTATTGCCTCCCCCACGTCCACTTGCTTCACGATTGTTTTATGTTTTATTAATATGTATATACTGTTAATGTTTAGGTTAAGTTTGGTTAAGGGTAATTTATAAGCTGAATATTTTGTTAAGGGATTTATGGTACTTTATTATACACAACGAAAACTCGCATCCTTTGTCTACCCTTTTATAGTCCGATTGTCTTTGTTTGTTTTTGTTGTTACCTGTTGGGATCTGGGTAGACGTGTAACTATATTCTAAATCCCCAACTCGTAACAATCTCCTCTCCTCTACCA
>NW_024734451.1:0-2500 GCF_018991925.1 Homarus americanus | reverse complement strand
TCGTGGTCTCATCATCCTTAGGGGGAACAAGTTCCCCAACCACGAAGCGGAAGACGCTCTGCCACCGACTTTCTTCACCACCGACATTACCAGGCAGGAAGGTTTGAGGGGCTTGTCGCGGGGGTACCAGCGGCCATGGCGCCGGCACTCCCACCCCTGACTCCGTTCCTTCTCATTGAGTGGTAAATAGCCAATAGGAAAAGTGTTCCAGCAGAACATCTCTCGCAGAGTCATATACACACACAGTTTTAATGCATATACGCTCGTGTTCCGCCCTTACTCGGCCGCACCTTTGCCGCTTAAACTTTGACCTCTTTCCCCGTTCCCGCATGCCACAGCAGTGGCACTTGTTTATCCGGAGAAAGAGAGCGAGAGTCGCAGTATTAATTGGCGTGAGCGGCCTTTCCGGCTGCAGAACTAGTGCTCTATCCCGGCGAGCGCCGTTATGAGGCGCAACACCGTCTTTAACGCGTTTAGAGAGAACTCCCCTGCCTCCCTCCCAGTCATGAGATAGACGTGGACTCGTGGCGAACTCTCAAAGAGAACGCCCACACCGCGTCTGACCGTGGGAGAGGGTGGAGGAGCGCGTGAGGAAGAGCACGGCGTCACCCAAGCATTCTCATCTCTCTGCCTGCACCACTACATGGTAGACTGCGGGCCCAGGCGCACTCATCAATTTAGGTTCCACTGCAATGCATGCCAAGCACTCTTTTCGAGGTGATAGACGAAATTCCGGCGGGGCTTACTTAAAAGATATCCGACCCGGTTTCGTTTCCTCTTCGTGGGATGGAGTGCCTCTTAGAACATGTGCAGCATCAGCCATGAGCGGCCGACGGCCATTCGTGTCTCTGTGGACAGCAGGCAAAAGAGCGCCGCCTCCAGTTATTTGCGAGGGCGACAACTGTCGCTTTGTTGTGGTTGAATGTGGGTGCGCCAAGTCCATGGACTTGCTAGTGATAGGCTTGCTTGTTTTTAAGGGCACGCCTCGCGCAAGGCGCGGGCGATTAAACCCCAAGGCGGAAGCTCGGTTCGGGTTACCCTCGTGTCCGGGAGACAGTCAGCAGGCACCGAACTCGCAGCAACCGATGGATGTATATTTCCGACCCTCGTAGAGGAGTGGCGGCGACAAGCTCATATGGCTGCCGCCGCCGCAATATGCGTTCAACTTGTCGATGTATCTGGTATTCTTGCGATTCACATACCGACACGCAGTTTGCTGAGGTCTTCATCGACCCACGAGCCGAGTGATCTCCCGTTAAGAGTTGTGTATTTGCCATTTGGTCTTTTTGCGACTAACCATCACAGGTCGAGTCTCAATGAAAGGGTTTGACAGACATAGCCCAAGTTTGTGGTTTGGGTTTGGCCGGACGGCTTGTTGTTGTTGTCACTTGAATTTCACTCTTTTTGGGTCAAGAGGCTTATTCGCCGGTAGTAAGGAATGGACGGGCAGCCGTCCAAAGCCCCGTCCGTCCTCCTCCTCCTGTCTTCGCGCTCTCGCCCGAGTGTGGTCCCCCTACAGCGTGGTACCTATTTTTGGTGCGGGGGCCGGGATTGTCCTCTTTCGCTGCTGGAGTTGCCAGAGCAGAGCCCGAGACCGCCCAAATCAGGAGAGTAGTAGTTTTAAGAGCGCCCCGTTCTCTTTCTCTCTGTTAATGATCCTTCCGCAGGTTCACCTACGGAAACCTTGTTACGACTTTTACTTCCTCTAAATGATCAAGTTTGGACATCTTTCCGTCAGCTCGAGGCGACGACCCCAGAAAACCCTCGCGGGCAACGGGGCCGACAATCCAAGAGCGCCAGTCCGAAGGCCTCACTAAATCATTCAATCGGTAGTAGCGACGGGCGGTGTGTACAAAGGGCAGGGACGTAGTCAGCGCAAGCTGATGACTTGCACTTACTGGGAATTCCTCGTTCATGGGAAATTGCAAGCCCCCAATCCCTATCAGAAAGGCTTTGAACCGGTTTACCGCTCCTCTCGGAGGAAAACTTCGTTGATCCCTTCAGTGTAGCAGCGTGCGACCCAGAACATCTAAGGAGCATCACAGACCTGTTATTGCTTAATCTCGTCTTGGCTAGAATTGCATATCCCTCTAAGAAGAAGTTAGAACTGGACACCATTTTCTGGAGATCCGTCGGCTTCTTAGTAGGCCAGAGTCTCGTTAGATTATCGAGATTAACCAGACAAATCAACCACCAACTAGAGCGACCATACCACCACCCACCGAATCGAGAAAGAGCTCTCAATCTGTCAATCCTTCCGGTGTCTGGGCCTGGTGAGGTTTCCCGTGTTGAGTCAAATTAAGCCGCAGGCTCCACTCCTGGTGGTGCCCTTCCGTCAATTCCTTTAAGTTTCAGCTTTGCAACCATACTTCCCCCGGAACCCAAAGACTTTGGTTTCCCGGAAGCTGCCCGCCGGGTCATGGGAATAACGCCGGCGGATCGCTAGTTGGCATCGTTTATGGTTGGAACTAGGGCGGTATCTGATCGCCTTCGAACCTCT
>NW_024734450.1:0-16512 GCF_018991925.1 Homarus americanus | reverse complement strand
CCCTCACACCCCGGGTTATGTCACTAAAGGGGTGCCCGGCCCTCACACCCCGGGTCATGTCACTAAGGGGGTTCACGGCCCTCACACCCCGGGTCATGGACCTAAAGGGGTGCATGGCCCTCACACCCCGGGTCATGGACCTAAATGGTTGCCCGGCCCTGACGCCCCGGGTCATGTCACTAAAGGGGTGCCCGGCCCTCACACCCCTATTCATGGCACTGAAGGGGTGCCTGGCCCTCACACCCCGGTTCACAGCACTGTAGGGATGCCCGGCCTTCACACCCCGATTCATGGCACTGAAGGGGTGCCCGACCCTCACACCCCGGGTCGTGTGAAGGGGTTCCCGGCCTTCACACCCGTTTTCATCGCACTGAAAGGGTGCCCGGCTTTCACACCCCGATTCACGGCACTGAAAGGGTGCCAGGCACTCACACCCCGTTTCATGACACTGAAGGGGTGCCCGGCCCTCACACCTCGGGCCATGGACCTAAAGGGGTGCCCGGCCCTCACACCACGGATCATGGAGTGAAGCGGTTCCCGGCCCTCACACCCCGGGTCATGGTGCTGGAGGGGTGCCCGGCCCTCACACCCCGGTTCATGTCACTAATGGGGTGCCCGGCCCTCACACCCCAGGTCATGGCACTGAAGGGATGCCTGGACATCACACTCCGGGTCATGGTGCTGAAGGGGTGCCCGGCTTTCACACCCCGATTCATGGCACTGAAGGGGTGCCCGGCCCTCACACCCCGGGTCATGGTGCCTGAGGGGTGCCCGGCCCTCACACCCCGGGTCATGGGGTTGAAGTGGTTTCCGGCCATCACACCCCGGGTCATGGTGCTGATGGGGTGCCCGGCCCTCACACCCCGATTCTTGGCACTGAAATCGAGCCCGGCCCTAACACTCTGGGTCATGGTGCTGAAGGGGTGCCCGGCCCTCACACCCCGATTCATTTCACTGAAGTGCCGGACCCTCACTCCCCGGGTCATGTGAAGGGGTGCCCGGCCCTCACACCCCGGTTCGCAGCACTGTAGGGGTCCGCGGATCTCACACCCCGTTTCATGGCACTGAAAGGGTGCCGGGCCCTCACACCCCGGTTCATGACACTGAAGGGGTGCCGGCCCTCACACCCCGGGTCATGGCACTGAAGTGGTGCACGGCCCTCACACCCCGGATCATGGACCTAAAGGGGTGCCCAGCCTTCACACCACGGGTCATGGGGATGAAACGGTTCCCAGCCCTCACACCCCGGGTCATGGTGCTGGAGGGGTGCCCGGCCCTCACATCCTGGGTCATGGCACTGTAGGGGTGCCTGGCCCTCACACCCCGGGTCATGGTGCTGAAGGGATGCCCAGCTTTCACACCCCGATTCATGGCACTGAAAGGGTCCCCGGCCCTCAAACACCGGGTCATGGTGTCTGAGGGGTGCCCGGCCCTCACACCCCGGGTCATATCACTAAACGGGTGCCCGGCCCTCACACTCCGGGTCATGGGGTTACAGCGGTTCCCGGCCCTCACTCCCCGGGTTATGGAGCTGATGGGGTGCCCGGCCCTCACACCCCGATTCTTGGCACTGAAATCAAGCCCGGCCCTAACACCCTGGATCATGGTGCTGAAGGGGTGCCCGGCCCTCACACCCCGGGTCATGGCACTGAAGGTGTGCCCGAACCTCACACCCCGGGTCATGGCGCTGGAGGTGTGCCCGAACCTCACACCCCGGGTTATGTCACTGAAAGGGTGTCCGGCCCTCAAACCCCGGGTCATGTCACTGAAGGGGTGCCCGGCCCTCAGACCCCGGGTCATGGCACTGAAGGGGTTCCCGGACCTCACACCCCGGGTCATTGTGGTGGAGGGGTGCCCGACCCTCACACCCCGGGTCATGTCACTGAAAGGGTGCCCGGCCCTCATCCCGGGTGATGCCAATGAAGGGGTGCCCAGCTCTCACACCCCCGGTGATTTCACAGAAGGGGTACCTGGCCCTCACACCCCGGGTCATGGTACTGAAGGGGTGCCCCGCCCTCACACCCCGGGTCATGGTGCTAATGGGGTGCCTGGCCCTTACACCCCGGGTCATGTGAATGGGTGCCCGGCCCTCACATCCCGGTTCATAACACTGTAGGGGTGCCCTGCCCCCAAACCCCGGCTCATGTCACTTATGGGGTGCCAGGCGCTCACACCCAGGGTCATGGTGCTGAAGGGATGCCCGGCCCTGACTCCCCGGGTCAAGTGAAGGGGTGCCCGGACCTCACACCCTTTTTCAAAGCACTGTATGGATGGCCGGCACTCACCCCACGTTTCATGGCATTTAAGGGTGCCCATCCCTCACAACCAGGTTAATGACACTGAAAGGTTGCCCGGCCATCACACCCCAGGTCATGTCACTGAAGGGGTGCCCGGCCCTCACACCCCGGGTCATGGCACTGAAGGGGAGCCCGGCCGTCACACCCCGGTTCATGACACTGAAGGGGTGCCCGGCCCTCACACTCCGGGTCATGGCACTGAAGGGGTGCCTGGCCCTCACACCCCGGGTCATGGTGCTGGAGGGGTGCCCTGACCTTACACCCCGGGTCATGTCACTGAAAGGGTGCCCGGCCCTCACACTCCGGGTCATGGCACTGAAGGGGTGCCTGGCCCTCACACCCCAAGTCATGGTGCTCGAGGGGTGCCCGGCCTTGACACTCCGGGTCATGTGAAGGGGTGCCCGGCCCTCTCACCCAGGTTCATGACACTGAATGGGTATCCGGCCCTCACACCCCGGGTCATGTCACTGAAGGGGTGCCCGGCCCTCACACTCCGGGTCATGGCACTGAAGGGGAGCCCGGCCCTCACACCCCGTGTTATGGCACTGAATGGGTGCCCGGCCCTCACACTCCGGGTCATGGTGCTGAGGGGGTTCCCGGCCCTCACACCCCTGGTCAAATCACTGATGGGGTGCCCAGCTCTCACACTCCGGGTCACGGCACTGAAGGGGTGCCTGGCCCTCACACCCCGGGTCATGGTGCTGAAGGGGTGCCCGGCCCTCACACCCCGATTCATTTCACTGAAGGGGTGCCCGACCCTCACACCCCGGTTCGCAGCACTGTAGGGGTGCCCGGCCCTCACACCCTGTTTCATGGAACTGAAAGGGTCCCCGGCCCTCACACCACGATTCATGACACTGAAGGGGTGCCCGGCCGTCACACCCCGGGCCATTTCACTGAAGGGGTGTCCGGCCCTCACACCCCGGGCCATGGTGCTGGATTGGTGCCCGGCCCTCACACCCCGGGTCATGGTGCTTAAGGGGTGCCCGGCCCTCAATCCCCGATTCATGTCACTGAAAGGGTTTCCGGCCCTCACACCCTGGTTCGCAGCACTGTAGGGGTGCCCGGCCCTCACACCCCGTTTCATGGCACTGAAAGGGTGCCCGGCTTTCACACCCCAATTCGTGACAATGAAGGGGAGCCCTCCCCTCACACCACGGGTCATGGCACTGAAGTGGTGCCCGGCCCTCACACCCCGGGTCATGGCACTGATGAGGTGCCCGGCCCTCACACCCCGGGTCATGGTGCTTAAGGGGTGCCCGGCCCTCAAACCCCGATTCATGGCACTGAAAGGGTGTCCGGCCCTCACACCCTGGTTCGCAGCACTGTAGGGGTGCCCGGCCCTCACACCCCGTTTCATGGCACTGAAAGGGTGCCCGGCCTTCACACCCCAATTCGTGACAATGAAGGGGAGCCCTCCCCTCACACCGCGGGTCATGAACCTAACGTGGTGCCCGGCCCTGACACCCCTGTTCATGTCACTGAAGGGGTGCCCGGCCCTCACACCCCGGGTCATAGCACTGATGGGGAGCCCGGCCCTCACCCCCCGGGTCATCTGAAGGGGTGGCCCTCACACCCGGGTCATGGAAGGGGTGCCCGGCCTTCACACCCGGGTCATGGGGTGCCCGGCCCTCACACCCCGGGTCATGTCACTGAAGGGGTGCCCGGCCCTCACACCCCGGGTCATGCACTGATGGGGAGCCCGGCCCTCACCCCCCGGGTCATGGCTCTGAACGGGTGCCCGGCCCTTACACCCCGGGTCATGGTGCTGAAGGGGTACCCGGCCCTCACACCCCGGTTCATGTCACTAAAGGGGTGCACGGCCCTCACACTCCGGGTCATGTCACTGAAGGGGTGCCCGGCCCTCACACCCCGATTCATGGCACTGATGAGGTGCCTGGCCCTCACACCCCTGGCCATGGCACTGAAGGTTTGCCCGGCTCTCACACCCCTGGTCATGTACCTAAAGTGGTGCCCGGCCCTCACACACCGTTTCATGGCACTGGAAGGGTGCCCGGCCCTCACACCCCGGGCCATGGTGCTGGAGGGGTGTCAGGCCCTGACACACCCGGTTCATGACACTGAAGGGGTGCCCGGCCCCCACACCCCAGGCCTTGGTGCTGGAGGGGTGCCCTGCACTCACACCACGGGTCATGGTGCTGGAGGGGTGCCCTGCCCTCACACCCCGGGTCATGTCACTGAAAGGGTGCCCGGCCCTCACACTCCGGATCATGGCACTGAAGGGGTTCCTGGCCCTCACAGCCCGGGTCATGGTGCTGGAGGGGTGCCCAGCCCTGATAACCCGGGTCATGTGAAGGGGTGCCCGACCCTCACACCCCGGGTCATGTCATTAAAGGGGTGCCCGGCACTCACACCCCGGGTCATGTCACTGAAGGGGTGCCCGGCCCTGACACCCCGGGTCATGGCAATGATGAGGTGCCCGGCACTCACACCCCTAGCCATGGCACTGAAAGGGTGCCCGGCCCTCACACACCTGGCCATGGCACTGGAAGGGTGCCCGGCCCTCACACCCCAGGCCATGGTGCTGGAGGGGAGCCCTGCCCTCACACCCCGGGTCATGTCACTGAAAGGGTGCCCGGCCCTCACACCCCTGGCCATGGCACTGGAAGGGTGCCCGGCCCTCACACCCCAGGCCATGGTGCTGGAGGGGTGCCCTGCCCTCACACCCCGGGTCATGTCGCTGAAAGGGTGCCCAGCTCTCACACTCTGGGTCATGGCACTGAAGGGGTGCCTGGCCCTCACATCCCGGGTCATGGTGCTGAAGGGGTGCCCGTCCCTTTCACCCCGGGTCATATGAAGGGGTGCCCGGCTCTCACACCTCGGTTCGTAACACTGTAGGGATGTCCTGCCCCACCCCGTTTCATGTCACTGAAGGGTGCCGGGCCCTCACACCCCAGGTCATGTCACTGAAGGGGTACCCGGCCCTCACACCCCTGGCCATGGCACTGAAGGTTTGCCCGGCCCTCACACCCCTGGTTATGTACCTAACGTGGCGCCCGGCCCTCACACCCCGATTCATGGCACTGAAAGGGTGCCCGGCCCTCACACTCCGGGCCATGGTGCTGGAGGGTGTCAGGCCCTGACACACCCGGGTCATGACACTGAAGGGGTGCCCGGCCCACACACCCCAGGCCATGGTGCTGGAGGGGTGCCCGGCCCTCCCACCCCGGGTCATGTCACTGAAAGGGTGCCCGGCCCTCACACCCCGGGTCATGTCACTGAAGGGGTGTCCAGCTCTCACAGTCCGGGTCATGGTGCTGAAGGGGTGCCCGGCCCTTACACCCCGGGTCATGTGAAGGGGTGCCCGGCCCTCACACCCCGGTTTGTAACACTATAGGGGTTCCATGCCCACACAGCCCGTTTCATGGCACTGAAAGGGTGCCCGGCCTTCAGACCCCAATTCGTGACAATGAAGGGGAGCCCTCCCCTCACACCGCGGATCATGGCACTGAAGGGGTGCCCGGCCCTCACACCCCGGGTCATGGCACTGATGAGGTGCCCGACCCTCACACGTCTGGCCATGGCACTGAAGGTTTGCCCGGACATCACACCCCTGGTCATGAACCTAACGTGGTGCCCGGCCCTCACACCCCTGTTCATGTCACTGAAGGGGAGCCCGGCCCTCACCCCCCTGCTCATGGCTCTGAAAGGGTGCCCGGCCCTCACACCCCGGGTCATGTCACTAAAGGGGTACCCGGCAATCACACTCCGGGTCATGTCACTGAAGGGGTGCCCGGCCCTCACACCCCGATTGATGGCACTGAAAGGGTGCCAGGCCCTCACAGCCCGGGCCATGGTGCTGGAGGGGTGTCAGGCCCTGACACACCCGGGTCATGACACTGAAGGGGTGCCCGGCCCTCACACGCCCGGTTATGGCACTGATGAGGTGCCCGGCCCTCACACTCCTGGCCATGGCACTGAAGGTTTGCCCGGCTCTCACACCCCTGTTCATGTCACTAAAGGGGTACCCGGCAATCACACCTGGGTCATGTCACTGAAGGGGTGCCCGGCCCTCACACCCCGATTGATGGCACTGAAAGGGTGCCCGGCCCTCACAGCCCGGGCCATGGTGCTGGAGGGGTGTCAGGCCCTGACACCCCCAGGCCATGGTGTTGGAGGGGTGCCCGGCCCTCACACGCCCGGTTATGGCACTGATGAGGTGCCCGGCCCTCACACTCCTGGAAATGGCACTGAAGGTTTGCCCGGCTCTCACACCCCTGTTCATGTACCTAAAGTGGTGCCCGGCCCTCACACCCCGTTTCATGGCACTGGAAGGGTGCCCGGCCCTCACACCCCGGGCCATGGTGCTGGAGGGGTGTCAGGCCCTGATACCCGAGTCATGACACTGAAGGGGTGCCCGGCCCCCTCACCCCAGGCCATGGTGCTGGAGGGGTGCCCTGCCCTCACACCACGGGTCATGGTGCTGGAGGGGTGCCCTGCCCTCACACCCCGGGTCATGACACTTAAAGCGTGCCCGGCCCTCACACCCCAGGTCATGGGGCTGAAGGGGTGCCCCGCCCTCACACCCCTGGTCATGGCACTGGAAGGAGTGACCGGCCCTCACACGCTGGGTCATGGCACCGAAAGGGTGCCCGGCCCACACACCCCGGGTTATAGCACTAAAGGTGTGCCGGGCCCTCATACCCCGGGTCATGGTGCTGGAGGGATGCCCGGCCCTCACACCCCGATTCATGGCACTGAAATCGAGCCCGGCCCTTACACCCTGGGTCATGGTGCTGAAGGGGTGCCCGGCCCTCACACCCCGATTCATGGCACTGAAAGGGTGCCCGGCCTCCACACACCGGTTCGCAGCACTGTGGGGTGCCCGGCCCTCACACCCCGTTTCAATGTGCCCGGCCCACACCCCCCTGACACTGGGTTCCCGGCCCTCACACCCCGGGTCATGGCACTGAAGGGGTGCCCGGCCCTCACAGCCCGGGTCATGGTGCTGAAGGGGTGCCCGTCCCTCTCACCCCGGGTCATGTCACTGAAAGGGTGCCTGGCACTCACACCCCGGGTCATGTCACTGAAGGGGTGCCCAGCTCTCACACTCCGGGTCATGGCACTGAAGGGGTGCCTGGCCTTCACACCCCGGGTCATGGCTCTGAAGGGGTGCCCGGCCCTCATACCCCTGGTCATGGTGCTGGAGGGATGCCCGGCCCTCACACCCCGATTCATGGCACTGAAATCGAGCCCGGCCCTTACACCCTGGGTCATGGTGCTGAAGGGGTGACCGGCCCTCACACCCCGATTCATGGCACTGAAAGGGTGCCCGGCCCTCACACACCGGTTCGCAGCACTGTAGGGGTGCCCGGCCCTCACACCCCGTTACATGGCACTTAAAGGGTGCCCGGCCCTCACACCCCAATTCGTGACACTGAAGGGGTTCCCGGCCCTCACACCCCGGGTCATGGCACTGAAGGGGTGCCCGGCCCTCACAGCCCGGGTCATGGTGCTGGAGGGGTGCCCGTCCCTCTCACCCCGGGTCATGTCACTGAAAGGGTGCCTGGCACTCACACCCCGGGTCATGTCACTGAAGGGGTGCCCAGCTCTCACACTCCGGGTCATGTCACTGAAGGGGTGCCCAGCTCTCACACTCCGGGTCATGGCACTGAAGGGGTGCCTGGCCTTCACACCCCGGGTCATGGCTCTGAAGGGGTGCCCGGCTCTCACACCCCGGGTCATGTCACTAAAGGGGTGCCCGGCCCTCACACCTCGGGTCATGTCACTGAAGGGGTGCCCGGCCCTGACACCCCGGGTCATGGCACTGATGAGGTGCCCGGCCCTGACACCCCTGGCCATGGCACTGGAAGGGTGCCCGGCTCTCACACCCCAGGCCATGGTGCTGGAGGGGTGTCAGGCCCTGACATACCCGGGTCATGACACTGAAGGGGTGCCCGGCCCCCACACCCCAGGCCATGGTGCTGGAGGGGTGCCCTGCCCTCACACCACGGGTCATGGTGCTGGAGGGGTGCCTCTGCCCCTCACACCCGCCGACACTTAAAGCGTGCCCGGCCTCTCACACCCCAGGTCATGGCTGAAGGGGTGCCTCTGCCTCACACCCCTGGTCATGGCATCACTGGGAAGGAAGCCATTCTGCCTCACACGCTGGGTCATGGCACCGAAAGGGTGCCCGGCCCACACACTCCGGGTCATGTCATTGAAGGAGTTCCCGGCCCTCACACCCCGGGTCATATCACTGAAAGGGTGCCCTGCCCTCACACCCCGGGTCATAGCACTAAAGGTGTGCCCGGCCTTCATACCCCGGGTTATGGTGCTGGAGGGATGCCCGGCCCTCACACCCCGATTCATGGCACTGAAATCGAGCCCGGCCCTTACACCCTGGGTCATGGTGCTGAAGGGGGTGCCCGGCCTCACACCCGATCTGGCACTGAAAGGTGCCCGGCCCTCACTCCCCGATTCGTGACACTGAAGGGGTGCCCGGCCCTCACAGCCCGGGTCATGGCACTGAAGGGGTGCCCGGCCCTCACACCCTGGGTCACGTCACTGAAGGGGTGCCCAGCTTTCACAATCCACGTCATGGCACTGAAGGGGTGCCTGGCCCTCACACCCCGGGTCATGGTGCTGAAGGGGTCCCCGGCCCTTACAACCCAGGTCATGTCACTGAAAGGGTGCTCCGCACTCAAGCACCCCGGGTCATGTCACTGAAGGTGCTCAGCTCACACTCCGGGTCATGTCACTGGAAGGGGTGCCCAGCTTCTCACTCCGGGTCATGGCACTGCTGGGTGCTCTGGCCTTCACACCCTGGGTCATGGTGCTGAAGGGGTGCCTGGCCCTCACACCTCGGGCCATGCCGCATTTCAAAGGGGGTGCCTGGCCCTCACACCCGGGTCATGTCACTGAAGGGGTGCCCGGCCCTGACACCCCGGGTCATGGCACTGATGAGGTGCCCGGCCCTCACACCCCTGGCCATGGCACTGGAAGGGTGCCCGGCCCTCACACCCCAGGCCATGGTGCTGGAGGGGTGCCCTGCCCTCACACCCCGGGTCATGTCACTGAAGGGGTGCCCAGCTCTCACAATCCGGGTCATGGCACTGAAGGGGTAACTGGCCCTCACATCCCGGGTCATGGTGCTTAAGGGGTGCCCGTCCCTTACACCCCGGGTCATGTGAAGAGGTGCCCGGCCCTCACACCTCGGTTCGTAACACTGTAGGGATGCCCTGCCCCCACACCTCGTTTCATGTCAATGAAAGGGTGCCCGGTACTCACACCCCAGGTCATGTCACTGAAGAGTTACCCGGCCCTCACACCCCGGGTCATGGCACTAATGAGGTGCCCGGCCCTCACACCCCTGGCCATGGCACTGAAGGTTTGCCCGGCCCTCACGCCCCTGGTCATGTACCTAATGTGGTGCCCGGCCCTCACACCCCGATTCATGGCACTGAAAGGGTGCTCCGGCCCACACACCCCAGGCTATGGTGTGCTGAGGCGCTCCGGCCCTCACACCCCGGGCCGCGTCACTGGAAAGGGTGCCTGGCCTCGCCAGTCCGGGTCATGGCACTGAAGGGGTGCTCTGGCCTCGCCACCCTGGGCTGGGTCATGGTGCTGAAGCTGCGCCTGCCTCTACACTCCGAGTCATGGAAGGGGAGCCTGGCCCTCAACACCCCGCTTGTAATAACACTGTAGCGGTGCCAGCCCCACAGCCCGTTTCATGGCACTTAAGGTGCCCGGCCTCACACCCCGGTCATGTCACTGAAAGGGCGTCCAGCTCTCACAGTCCGGGTCATGGCACAGAAGGGGTGCCCGGCCCTAACACCCCGGTTCATGTCACTTATGGGGTGCCCGGCCCTCACACCCAGGGCCATGGTGCTGGAAGGGTGCCCAGCCCTGACACCCGGGGTCATGTGAAGGGGTGCCCGGCCCTCACACCCTGGTTCAAAGCACTGTATGGGTGCCCGGCACTCACATCCCGTTTCATGGCACTTAAGGGGTGCCCGGCCCTCACACCCAGGTTCATGACACTGAAAGGGTGCCCGGCCCTCAAACCCCGGGTCATGTCACTGAAAGGGTGCCCGGCCCTCACACTCCGGGTCATGGCACTGAAGGGGTGCCTGGCCCTCACACCCCGGGTCATGGTGCTGGAAGGGTGCCCAGCCCTGACAACCCGGGTCATGTTTTGGGGTGCCCGGCCCTCACACCCAGGTTCATGACACTGAAAGGGTGCCCGGCCCTCACACCCCGGTTCATAGCACTGAAGGGGTGCCCGGCCGTCATACCCCGGGTCATGGTGGTGGAGGGGTGCCCGGCCCTCACACCCCGAATCATGGCACTGAAATCGAGCTCGGCCTCACAACCCGGGTCATAATGCCAAGGTGCCCGGCCTCCTCACACCCCCAGATTCATGGCACTGAAGGGGTGCCCGGCCTCACACCCCGAGTCCAATGAAGGGGGTGCTCGCCCTCACACCCCTGCTCACAGCACTGTAGGGGTGTCCGGCCCTCACACCCCGGGCCATTGTGCTGGATTGGTGCCCGGCCCTGACACCCCGGTTCATGGTGCTAAAGGGGTGTCCGGCCCTCACACCCTGATTCATGGCACTGAAAGGGTACCCGGCCCTCACACCCCAATTCGTGACACTGAAGGGGTGCCCGGCTCTCACACCCCGGGTCATGGCACTGAAGGGGTGCCCGGCCCTCACACCCCGGGTCATGGTGCTGGAGGGGTGCCCGGCCCTCACACCCCGGGACATGTCACTGAAAGGGTGCCCGGCCCTCACACCCCGGGTCATGTCACTGAAGGGGTGACCAGCTCTCACACTCCGGGTCATGTCACTGAAGGGGTGCCCAGCTCTCACACTCCGGGTCATGGCACTGACGAGGTGCTTGGCCCTCACACCCATGGTCATGGTGCTGAAGGGGTGCCCGGCACTTACACCCCGGGTCATGTGAAAGGGTGCCCGGTCCTCACACCCCGGTTCATATCACTGTAGGGGTGCCCTGCCCCCACACCCCGTTTCATGTAACTGAAGGGGTGCCCGGCCCTGACACCCCGGGTCATGTGTTGGGGTGCCCGACCCTCACACCCTGGTTCACAGCACTGTGTGGGTGCCCGGACTCACACCCCCGTTTCATGTCACTGAAGGGGTGCCCGGCCTTCACACCCCGGGTCATGGCACTGAAGGGGAGCCGAGCTCTCACACCCCGGATCATGTCACTAAAGGAGTGCCCGGCCCTCACACCCCGGTTCATGTCACTGAAGGGGTGCCCGGCCCTCTCATCCCGGGTCATGGCACTCATGAGATGCCCGGCCCTCACACCCCTGGCCATGGCACTGAAGGGGTGCCCGGCCCTCACACCCCGGGTAATGTCACTAAAGGGGTGCCCGGCCCTCACACCCCGGGTCATGTCACTGAAGGGGTGCTCGGCCCTCACACCCCGCGTCATGGCACTGATGAGGTGCCCGGCCCTCACCCCCCTTGGCCATGGCACTGGAAGGGTGTCCTGCCCTCACACCCCGGGCTATGTTGCTGGAGGGGTGTCCGGCCCTGACACACCCGGGTCATTACACTGAAGGGGTGCCCGGCCCTCACACCCCAGGCCATGGTGCTGGAGGGGTGCCCGGCCCTCACACCCCGGGTCATATCACTGAAAGGGTGTCCGGCTTTCACACCCAGGGTCATGTCACTGAAGGGGTGCCCAGCTCTCACACTCCGGGTCATTGCACTGAAGGGGTGCCTGGCCCTCACACCCCGGGTCATGGTACTGAAGGGGTGCCCGGCCCTGTTAATCAAGGGGTCATGGGTGCCCGGCCCTCACACCCCTGGCCATGGAACTGAAGGTTTGCACGGCCCTCACACCCCTGGTCATGTACCTAACGTGCTGCCCGGGCCTCACACCCCGATTCAGGGCATTGAAAGGGTGTCCAGCTCTCACAGTCCGGGTCATGTCAGTAAAGGGTGTTCTGCCTCACACCCCTGGTCAGCACTGAGCAAGTTTGGCCTCACCCTGGTTCATGCACTGAAGGCACGGCCCCTCACACTCTGTTCATGGCACTCTGGCGGGTTCCCCGGCCTCAACGTCATGGCACTGAGGCGTGCCTGCCTCACACCCGGTCATATGCTGAGGGGTGCCCCAGCCCTGACACCCCTGGACGTGAAGGTGCCTGACCTCACACCCTGGAGTTCAAAAGCAATGTATGAGTGTCCGCATTCACACCACCATTTACAGCACTCCTAGTGGGGTGCCCGCCCTCACACCTAGGTTCACTACTCTGAAAGTGCCCGGCCTCACACCCCGGGTCAGTGGCACTGGAAGGGGAGCTTCCGGGCCTCACACCCCGGGTCATGGCTCTGAAGGTGCCTGGCCCTCACACCACGGGTCATGGTGCTGAAGGGGTGCCCGGCCCTCACACCCCGGGTCATGGCACTGGAAGGAGTGACCGGCCCTTCACACGCCGGGTCATGGCACCGAAAGGGTGCCCGGCCCACACACTCCGTTCATGTCATTGAAGGGGTGCCCGGTCCTCACACCCCGGATCATGTCACTGAAAGGGTGCCCAGCCCTCACACACAGGGTCATAGCACTGAAGGGGTGCCCGGCCCTCATACCCCGGGTCATGGTGCTGGAGGGGTGCCCGGCCCTCACACCCTGATTCATGGCACTGAAATCGGGCCCGGCCCTCACACCCCGGGTCATGGTGCTGAAGGGGTGCCCGGCCCTCACACCCAGATTCATGGCATTAAGGGGTGCCCGGCCCTCACACCCCGAGTCATGTGAAGGGGTGCCCGGCCCTCACACCCCGGTTCACAGCACTGTAGGGGTGCCCGGCCCTCACACCCCGTTTCATGGCACTGAAGGCGTGCCCGGCCCTCACACCCCGACTCATGGCACTGAAGGGGAGCCCGGCCCTGACGCCCCGGGTCTTGTCACTGAAGGGGTTCCCCGCCCTCACACCCCGGGTCATGGCACTGAAGCGGTGCCTGGACGTCACACCCCTGGCCATGTTACTGAAGGTATGCCCGGCCTTCACACCCCTGGTCATAGAACTAAACGGGTGCCCGGCCCTCACACCCCGGTTCATAGCACTGAAGGGGTGCCTGGACCTCACACCCCGGTTCACGGCACTGAAAGGGTGCTCGGCACTCACACCCCGGTTCATGGCACTGAAGGGGTTCCCGGCCCTCACACCCCGGGTCATGGCACTGAAGCGGTGCCCGGCCGTCACACCCCTGGCCATGGCACGAAGGTGTGTCCGGCCCTCACACCCCGGGTCATGGTTCTGGAGGGGTGCCCAGCCCTGACACCCCGGGACATGTGAAGGGGTGCCCGACCCTCACACCCTGGTTCAAAGCACTATATGGGTGTCCGGCACTCACACCACCGTTTCATGGCACTTATGGGGTGCCCGGCCCTCACACCGAGGTTCATGACTCTGAAAGGGTGCCCGGCCCTCACACCCCGGGTTATGTCACTAAAGGGGTGCCCGGCCCTCACACCCCGGGTCATGTCAGTGAAGGGGTGCCCTTCCTTCACACCCCGGGTCATGGCACTGATGAGGTGCCTGGCCCTCACACCCCTGGTCATGTACCTAACGTTTTGTCCGGCCCTCACACCCCGGTTCATAGCACTGAAGGGGTGCCCGGCTCACACCCTGCTTCATGGCACTGGAGGGGTGCCCGCCCTGGAAACCCCGGCACATGACACTGAAGGGGTTCCCGGCCCTGACTCCTCAGGTCATGTCACTGAAGGGGTCCCCGGCCCTCACACCCCGGGTCAAGGCAAAAAAGCGGTGCCCGGCCGTCACACCCCTGGGCATGGCACTGAAGGTGTGCCCGGCCCTCACACCCCTGGTCATAGACCTAAACAGGTGCCTGGCTTTCACACCCCGATTTATGGCACTGAAAGGGTGCCCGGCCCTCAAACCCCGGGTCATGGTGTCGGAGGGGTGCCAGGCCCTCACACCCCTGGTCATGTCACTAAAGGGGTGCCCGGCCCTCACACCCCGGTTCATGGGGTTGAAGCGGTTCCCGGCCCGCACACCCCTGGTGTTGGTGCTGATGGGGTTCCCGGCCCTCAAACCCGGGGTCATGGTGCTGGAGGGGTGCCCGGCCCTCACACCCCGGGTCATGTCACTGAAAGGGTTCCCGGCCCTCATACCCCGTGTCATGTCACTGAAGGGGTGCCCAGCTGTCACACTCCGGATCATGGCACTTAAGGGGTGCCTAGCCCTCACACCCCGGGTCATGGTACTGAAGGGCTGCATGGTCCTCACACCCCGGGTCATGGTGCTGATGGGGTGCCCGGCCCTTATACCCCGGGTCATGGTGCTGGAGGGGTGCCCGCCCATCACATCCCGATTCATGGCACTGAAATCGAGCCCGGCCCTCATACCCCGTGTCATGTGAAGGGGTGGCCGGCCTTCACACTCCGGTTCATAGCTCTGTAGGGGTGCCCGGCCCTCACACCCCGTTTCATGACACTGAAAGGGTGCCCGGCCCTCACACTCCGGTTGATGGCACTGAAAAGGTGCCCGACCCTCACACCCGTGTCATGTGAAGGGGTGCCCGGCCCTCACACCGCGGTTCATAGCTCTGTAGGGGTGCCCTGCCCTCACACCCCGTTTCATTGCACTAAAGGGGTGCCCGGCCCTCACACCCCGGGTCATGGCACTGAATCGGTGCGCGGCCGTCACACCCCTGGCCATGGCACTGAAGGTATGCCCGGCCCTCACACCCCTGGTCATAGAACTAAACGATTACCCGGCCCTCACATCCCGGGTCATGGGGCTGAAGGGGTGCCCAGCCCTCACACCCCGGGTCATTGCACTGAAGGAGTGACCGGCCCTCACACCTCGGTTCATGGCACTGAAAGGGTTCCCAGCCCACACACCCCGGGTCATGTCATTGAAGGGGTGCCCGGCCCTTACACCCTGGATCATGTCACTGAAAGGGTGCCCGGCCCTCACACCCCGGGTCATAGCACTGAAGGGGTCCCCGGCCCTCATACCCCGGGTTATGGTGCTGGAGGGGTACCCGGCCCTCACACCCCAATTCATGGCACTAAAATCGAGCCCGGCCCTCACACCCCGGGCCATGGCACTGGAAAGGTGCTAGGCCCTCACACCCCGTGTCATGTAAAGGGGTGCCCAGCCCTCACACCCCGGTTCATAGCTCTGTAGGGATGCCTGGCCCTCACACCCCGTTTCATGGCACTAAAGGGGTGCCCGGCCCTCACACCCCGGCTCATGGCACTAAAGGGGTGCCCGGCCCTCACACCCTGCGTCATGGCACTGAAGCGGTGCCCTGCCGTCACACCCCTGACCATGGCACTGAAGGTGTGCCCGGCTCTCACACACCTGGTTATAGACCTAAACGGGTGGCCGGCCCTCACACCTCGGGTCATGGGGCTGAAGGGGTGCCCAGCCCTCACACCCCGGGTCATGGCACTGAAGGAGTGATCGGCCTCACACCCCGGGTCATGGCATTGAAAGGGTGTCCGGCCCACACACCCCGGGTCATGTCATTGAAGGGGTACCCGTCCTTCACACCCCGGGTCATGTCACTGAAAGGGTGCCCGGCCGTCACACCCCGGGTCATAGCACTGAAGGGGTGCCCAGCCTCACAGGTCATGGCTTTTTGAAATCAGGCAACCCTCACCCCGGGTCATATTGCTGAAGGGGTACCCGGCGCTCACACCCCGATTCATGGCACTGAAGGGGTGCCCGGCCCTCAAACCCCGGGTCATGGCACTGAAAAGGTACCCGGCCCTCACACCCCGTGTCATATGGAAGGGTGCCCGGCCCTCACACCCCGTGTCATGTGAAGTGGTGCCCGGCCCTCACACCCCGATTCATAGCTCTGTTGGGTTGCCCGGCCCTCACACCCCGTTTCATGGCACTAAAGTGGTGCCCGTCTCTCACATCCCGTGTCATGGCACTAAAGGGGTGCCCGGCCCTCACACCGCGGTTCATAGCTCTGTAGGGGTGCCCTGCCCTCACACCCCGTTTCATTGCACTAAAGGGGTGCACGGCCCTCACACTCCGGGTCATGGCACTGAATCGGTGCCCGGCCGTCACACCCCTGGCTATGGCACTGAAGGTATGCCCGGCCCTCACACCCCTGGTCATAGACCTAAACGAGTGTCCGGCCCTCACATCCCGGGTCATGGGGCTGAAGGGGTGCCCAGCCCTCACACCCCGGGTCATGGCACTGAAGGAGTGACCGGCCCTCACACCC
>NW_024734449.1:0-5132 GCF_018991925.1 Homarus americanus | reverse complement strand
TTTAAATCATCTTACTGGTAAGCTCAGGGGTTATATCTCATCATCACAAGGTAAGCTTCTCAAGGGTTTAATCATCATGCAGTTGAAGCTTCTCAAGTTAAATCCCATCTTTATACAGGCTGACTGTCAAGGGGCTAAATCATCATGCATGCTAGGCTTATCAAGGAGTTAAATCATCACAGAGTAGGGCTTTTCAAAGGGGTCAAATCATCATACAGGTAGAAGCTTCGAAGAGGTTAAAGCATCATTCAGGTAAGTTTCTCAAGGGGTTGAAATCATCTTACAGTGGCTTCTCCAGGGGTTAAATATCATCATTCTGGTGTAAGCTTCTCAGGGGTTAGAAATCATCATACAGGTAAGCTTCTCATGGGGTTAAATCATCATACAGGTAGGAGCTTCTCATGGGGTTAAATCATCATACAGGTAAAAGCTTCTCAAGGGGTTAAATCATCATGAGTAATCTTCTCAAGGGTTAAATCATCCATTCATATTTAGGCTTCTCAGGTTAAATCATCATACCGATTAAAGCTTCCAAGGGTTAAATCATCAATAGGTAAGCTTTAGGGTTAAATCATATACAGGTAAGCTTCTCAAGGGTTAAATCATCATTCCAGGTAAGCTTCTCAAAGTGAAATCATCATACAGAGTAGGCTTCTCAGTATATTAATCATCATAGAAGGTAAAACTTCTCAGGGGTTAAATCATCATACAGAGTAAGCTTCAAGGGATTAAATCATCTATACAGGTAAGCTTCTCAAGGGGTAAATTATCATACAAGTAACTTCTCATAAATGTTAAATGTCATCATAACAGGTAGGCTTCTCACGGGATAAATCATCATGCGGTAAAGCTTCTCAAGGGATTTAAATGTCATACAGGTAAGCTTCTCACAGGGTTAAATCATCATACGTAAGCTTCTCAAGGGTTAAATCATCTATACAGGTAGGCTTCTCCAGGGGTTAATTCATCATACAGGTGGAAACTACTCAGGGTTAAATCATCATACAGGTAAGCTTTTACAAGGGGTTTGATCATCATACAGGTGAAGCTTCTCAAGGGGTTAAAATCGTATCATCAATTGGTAAGTTTTCCAAGGGCTTAGAATTCATACTATGCAGTAAAGCACTAAAGAGGTTAAATCATCTTGTGAGTGAAGCTTCTCAGGGGGTTAGATAATCACCATGCAGGTAATCTTCTCAAGGGTTAAATCTCATCATCTATGCAGCTTCTCAAAGTTCAATCATCATGCAGGTAAAAGCTTCTCAAGGGTTAATCTGCCATGTATGTAATCATCTCAGGGGTTAAATCATCATTGAGTATGACAAGGAATAAATCATCATGAAGTGGCTTCTCTATTGATTCATCCTTGTGATAGATAGACTACTCAAAGTTTAAATCATCATCAGGTAATCTTTTTAAGGGTTAAATCATCAGTTCCTGAGTAGAAGCTTCTCTCAATGGGGTTATATCATCATACAGGTAAGCTTCTCAAGAGGTTTAAATCATCTGTACAGGTAGGCTACTCAGGAGGTTAAATCATCATACGATGGCTTTCTCAAGGGTTAAATCATCATACAGGTAAGAAATCCTCCAGGGGTTAAATCATCTCATATAGGTAGAAGCCTCAGAGGTTTATCATCATCATACAGGTAAGCTTCTCGAGAGGTTAAATCATCATACGTGAGTAGGCTTCTCAAGGGATTTAAATCATCATGCAGATATGATTCTACAAGTGAATCATATATCAGTTATATTTCTCAAAGAGGTTAAATCATCTAGGTGAGGCTTCTCATAGGGGGTTATATCATCATACAGGTAAAGCTTCCTCAATGGGTTTAGAAATCTTCCTTCTGAGGTTGAAGCTTCAAGAGTTTAAATCATCATACAGGTAAACGCTTCTCAGGGGTTAAATCAGTTCATACTTTAGTGCGGCTTCTCAAGGGTTAAATCATCTTACAGGTAAGCTCTAGAAGGGTTAAAATCATCATACAGGTGGAAACTTCTCATGAGGTTAAATCATCATACAGGTATGAGCTTCTCAGGGTTAAACCATATTACAGGTAAACTTCTCAAGAAGGTTTAAATCATCGTTACCAGAGTAAGCGTCTCAAGGGTTAAATCTCATCATACAGGTAGGCTTCTCAAAGGGTTAAAATCATCCTTGGTAGCTTCTCGGGGAGTTAAATCATCCTTTAGGTAAGGCTACTCAGGGTTAAATCATCATACAGGTAAGCTTTAAGGGTCAAATCATCATCACCAGGTAGGCATCTGAAGGGAGTTAAGCATCATCAGGTAAGTTTCTCAGAGGTTAAATCATCATACAGAAGAAAGCTTCTCAAGGGTTAAATCATGTCATACAGGTAAGCTTCTCAAGGGATTTAAAGTCATCATACAAGGTAAGCTTTTTAAGGGTTAAATCATGTATCATACAGGTAAGCTTCTCAAGGTTAAATCATCATACACGTAAACTTCTCAGGGTTTAAATCATCATACAGGTAAGCTTCTCAAGGGGTCAAATCATCATACAGGTTGAAGCTTCTGGAGGTTAAATATGTACAGGTAACTGTAAGGGTAAATCATCATACAGGTTAGCTTCTCAAGGGCGTTAAATAATATACAGGTGAGAGCTATCGAAGTTTGAATGTCATTGGTTGGCTTTAAGGGGTTGGTAATCATACAAGTTAAGTTTCTCAGGGATTAAATCATCTTACAGGTAAGCTTCTCATGGGGTTTAAATCATCATAAAGAGTAAGCTTCTATGGGGTTAAGTCATCATACAGGTAAGCGTCTCAGGGGGTTAAATCATCATACAGGTAGGCTTCTCAAGGGTTTAAATCAACGCATGTGTAAACTTTCAGGGGTTTAAATCATCATAAAGTGAAGCTTCTGAAGGGGTTAAATCATCCTTTTAACTGGTTTTCAAGGAGTTTAAATCATCATACATGTGGCTTGTCAAGGGGTTAAATCATCATACAGGTAAGCTTCTCAGGGTTTAAATCGTATACAGGTAGGCTTCAGTGGTTAAATAATCGCTGGGTATAAGGATTTCTCAAGGGGTTAGATCATCTTGCAGGTAAGCTTCTCAAGGGGTTAAATCATCATTTGGGTAAGCTTCTCAAGGGTTAAATCTTCATGTACTTGAAGGCTTCTCAGGGGTTAAATCTATCATACTGAGTAAAGTACTCGAGGTTTAAATCATTTACAAGGTAATCTTCTCAGGGGTTAAATCATCATGCAGGTAGGCTTCTCAGGGTTAAATCATCATACTGGAGTATTAGCTTCTGAAGGGTTTCAAATCATGGTCATGCAGGTAGGCTTCTCAAGGGGTTGAAATCTATCATATAGGTAGGCTTCTGAAGGGGTTAATTCATCTTATGGGTAGGCTTTGAGTGGTTAAATCATCATACAGGTAGGCTTCTCAAGGGGTTAAGATCATCACAGGTAGGCTTCTCAAGGGTTAAATCTATCATGATGTAAACTTCTCAAGGGGTTAAATCATAATACAGGTAGGCTTCTCAAGGGGTTAAATAATAATAAGGTAGGCTTCTCAAGGGTTAAATCATCTTTTGGAGGTAAGCTACAAGGGTTAAATCATCATACAGGTAAGCTTTCAGGGTTAAATCATCATGGTAATGGCTTCTCTGAGGTTAAATCTCATAATGGTAGGCTTCTCAGTGGTTTTAAATCATCATAGAGGGTAAGCTTCTCAGGGTTTAAATCATTATGCAGGTATGCTTCTCAAGGGGTTAAAATCATCATACAGGTAGGCTTCTCAAGGGTTAAATCATCTGCAGGTGAAGCTTCTCAAAGTTTGAAATCATCACATCAGGTAGGTTTGTCAAGGGTTAAATCATCATACAGGTAGCTTCTCAGGGTTAAATCATCATTCAGGTAGCTTCTCAGGGGTTTATATAATCATACACGTAAGCTTCTCAGGGTTTGAATCATCATAGGTAAACTTCTAAGTGGTTAATTTATCATCGGTGAAGAGCTTCTCATGGTTTAAATCATCATTGTAAGCTTTCAGGGTTTGGGTCATCCTTACAGGTAGACTTCTCAAGGGGTTAAATCATCATACAGGTAAGCTTTTTAGGGGGTTAAATCATCATACACATAGGCTTCTCAAGGGGTTAAATCATCATGCAGGTAGGCTTCTCAAGGGCTTAAATCATCATACAGGTAGGCTTCTCAAGGGGTTAAATCATCATACAAGTAAGCTTCTCAAGGGGTTAAATCATCATACAGGTAACCTTCTCAAGGGGTTAAATCATCATACAGGTAAGCTTCTCAAGGGGTTGAATCATCATACAGGTAGGCTTTTCAAGGGGTTAAATCACCATACATGTAAGCTTCTCAAGGGGTTAAATCATCATACAGGTAGGATTCTGGTTGCCACAAACGCATCATACAGGTAGGCTTCAAGGGGTTAAATCATCATACAAGTAAGCTTTCCCAAGGTTAAATCATCATACAGGTAAGCTTCTCAAGGGGTTAAGTCATCATACAGTTAGGCTTCTCACAAGTTAAACCATCATACAGGTAGGCTTCTCAAGGGCTAAATCATCATACAGGTAAGCTTCTCAAGGGGTTAAATCGTCATACAGGTAGGCTTCTGACAAAAGTTAAATCATCATACAGGTAGGCTTCTCAAGGGGTTAAATCATCATACTGGTAAGCTTCTCAAGGGGTTAAATCATCTTACAGGCTAGCTTCTCAAGGGGTTAAATCATCATACAGGTAGGCTTCTCAAGGGGTTAAATCATCATACAGGTAAGCTTCTCATGGGGTTAAATCATCATACAGGTAAGGTTCTCATGGGGTTAAATCATCATACAGGTAGGATTCTCAAGGGGTTACATCATCATACAGGTAAGCTTCTCAAGGGGTCAAATCATCATAGAGGTAATCTTCTCAAGGGGTTAAATCATCATACAGGTAGGCTTCTCAAGGGGTTAAATCATCTTACAGGTAAGCTTCTCAAGGGGTTAAATCATCATACAGGTAAGCTTCTCAAGGGGTTAAATCATCATACACGTAAGTTTCTCAAGGGTTTAAATCATCATACAGGTAGGCTTCTCAAGGGTCAAATCATATACAGGCCAAACTGAAGGGGGCAATACGTAATGACTTCT
>NW_024734448.1:0-16419 GCF_018991925.1 Homarus americanus | reverse complement strand
ATCCAGGGGGCTTTGTCATACTCGATCAGGGGACTTTGTTATACTTAATTAGGGGACTTTTTTATACTCGATCAAAGGACTTTGTTATACTTGATCAGAGGACTTTGTTATACTCGACCAGCGGCCTTTGTTATACTCGATCAGGGGATATGTTATACTCGATCAGGAGACTTTGTTTTACTCGATCAGGGGACTTTTTTATACTTGATTAGGGGACTTTTTTATACTCGATCAAAGGACTTGGTTATACTTGATCAGAGGACTTTGTTATACTCGACCAGGAGCCTTTGTTATACTCGATAAGAAAACTTTGTTATACTCGACCAGGGGACTTTGTCATACTCGACCAGAGGACTTTGTTATACTCGATCAGAGAATATGTTATACTCGATCAGGGGGCTTTGTTATACTCGATCAGGAGACTTTGCTATACTCGACCAGGGGACATTGTTATACTCGATCAGGGGACTTTGTTATACTCGACCAGGGAACATTTTTATACTTGATCAGGGGACTTTGTCATACTAGATCTGTGGACTTTCCTATCTTTGATTAATGGACTTTGCTATACTCGGTGAGGGGCCTTTGTTATACTCGATCAGGGGACTTTGTTATACTCGACCAGGGGACTTTGTTACACTCGATCAGGGGACTTTGTCATACTCGACCAGAGGACTTTGTTATACTCGATCAGGGGATATGTTATATTCGATCCGGGGTCTTTGTTATACTTGATGATCAGGGGACTTTGTTATACTTGATTAGGGGACTTTGTTATACTCGATCAGGGGCTATGTTATACTCGTCCAGGGGGCTTTGTTATACTAGGATCAGGGGACTTTGTTATACTCGATGAGGGGACTTAGTGTTACTCGATCAGGCCCTTTGTTATGCTTGACCAGGGGACTTTGTTATAATCGATTAGGGGACTTTGTTATGCTCGATCTGGGGACTTTGTTAAACTAGGCCAGGAGATGCTATATACCTATCCAGGGGCTTTATTACACTCGATCAGGGACTTTCTTATACTCGATCAGATTTTGCCCTTACACGATCAGGTCCTTGCTATACTCTGACCGGGGGACTTTGTTATAATCGATCAGGGGACTGGTATAAAGCCTGATCTAGGACTTTATTATACCGGCCAGGGACTTTTTATACTCGATGAGGAACTTTGTTACACTCTCGACCAGGGACTTTTTTATACTCGATGAGGGGACTTTGTTATACTCGATCAGGGGACTTTGTTATACTGGACCAGGAGACTTTATTATACTCGATCAGGGGACGTTGTTATACTTGATCAGGGAACTTTGTTATACTCATCCAAGGGGCTTTGTTATTCTCCATCAGGGGACTTTGTTATAATCGATTAGGGGAATTTGTTATACTCGATAAGGGGACTTTGTTAGAATCGAACAGGGGACTTTGTTATACTCGACCAGGTGACTTTGTTATACTCGATTAGGCGGCTCTGTTATACTCGATCAGGGGACTTTCTTATACTCGATTAGAGGCCTTTCTTGGACTCGATCAGGGGACTTTGTTATACTCGATCAAGAGGCTTTGTTATACTCGATCAGGGGACTTTGCTATGCTCGATCATGGGACTTTGTTATACTCGATTAGGGAACTTTTTTATACTTGACCAATGGACTTTGTTATACTCGATGAGGGGCCTTTGTTATACTCGATGAGGGGACTTTGTTATACTCAACCAGGGGACTTTATTATACTCGATCAGGGGACTTTTTTATATTCGACCAGAGGACGTTGTTATACTCTAACAGGGGACTTTGTTATACTCGATCAGGGGACTTTGTTATACTCGATTAGGGCCTTTGTTATACTCGATGAGGGAGCTTTGTTATACTCGACCCGGGGACTTTGCTTTAATCGACCAGGGGACTTTGTTATACTCGTTTAGGAAACTTTGTTATACTAGACCAGGGGACTTTTTTATACTTGATCAGGGGACTTTCTCATACTTGACCAGAGGCCATTGTTTTACTCGATCGGGGGACTTTGTTATACTCGATGAGTGGACTTTCCTATATTTGACCATAGGACTTTGCTACACTCGATGAGGAGCCTTTGTTATACTCGATCAGGGGACTTTGTTATACACAACCAGGGACTTTGTAAAAGCGATCAGGGAACTTTTTTATTCTCGACCAGAGGACTTTGTTATACTCGATCAGGGATATGTTATACTCGATCAGGGGACTTTGTTAAACTCGACCAGGGACTTTGTTATACTCGATGAGGGGACTTTGTTATACTCGAGCAGAGGACTTTGTTATACTCGATCAGGGGATATGTTATACTCGATCAGGGGACTTTGTTATATTCGATCAGAGGACTTTGTTATACTCGACGAGGCAACATTTTTATACTTGACCAATGGAGTTTGTTATACTCGATGAAGGGCCTTTGTTATACTCGATCAGGGGACTTTGTTAAATTCGATCAGGGGACTTTGTTATACTCCACCAGGGACTTTGTTATAATCGATCAGGGGACTTTGTTATACTCGATCAGGGGATTTTTTTATAGTCGACCAGAAGAATTTGTTATACTCGATTAGGGGACTTTGGTATACTCGACCAGAGCACTTTTTTATACTTGATCAATGGACTTTGTTATACTCAATGAGGGGCCTTTGTTATACTCGATTAGGGGACTTTGTTATACACGACCAGGGACTTTGTAAAAGCGATCAGGGAACTTTTTTATTCTCGACCAGAGGACTTTGTTATACTCGATCATGGGATATGTTATACTCGATCAGGGGACTTTGTTGTACTCAACCAGAGGACTTTGTTATACTCGATCTGGGAACTTTGTTATACTCAATCAGGGGACTTTGTTATACTCGATTAGGGGCCTTTGTTATACTCGATGAGGGGGCTTTGTTATACTCGACCAGGGGACTTTGCTATACTCGACCAGGGGACTTTGTTATACTCGATCAGAGGACTTTGTTATACTCGACCAGGGGACGTTTTTATACTTGATCAGGTGACTTTCTCATACTCGATCAGTGGACTTTCCTATATTTGACCAATGAACTTTGCTATAGTCGATGAGGGGCCTTTGGTATAATCGATCAGGGGACTTTGTTATACTCGACCAGGGGACTTTGTTATACTCCTTCATTGGACTTTGTTATACTCGGCCAGAGGACTTAGTTATACTCGATCAGGGGATATGTTATACTCGATCAGGAGACATTGTATTAATCGATCAGGGGACTTTGTTATACTTGATTAAGGGACTTTTTATACTCGATCAAAGGACTTTGTTATACTCGACCAGGGGCCTTTGTTATACTCGATAAGAAAACTTTGTTATACTCGACCAGGGGACTTTGTTATACTCCACCAGGGACTTTGTTATACTCGATCCGAGGATATGTTATACTAGATCAGGGGACTTTGTTATACTCGGTTCAGGGGACTTTGTTATACTCGTCCAGGGGGCTTTGTTATACTAGGATCAGGGGACATTGTTATGCTCGATCAGGAGACTTTGTCTTACTCGATCAGGGCCCTTTGTTATACTCGACCAGGGGACTTTGTTATAATCGATTAGGGGACTTTTTTATGCTCGATCTGGGGACTTTGTTAAACTGGGCCAGGAGACGTTGTTATACTCGATCAGGGGATATGTTATTCTCGATCAGGGGACTTTGTTATACTGGACCAGAGGACTTTGTTATACTCGATTAGGGGATTTTGTTATACTCGATGTGGGAACTTTGTTATACTCGTCAAGGGGGCTTTGTTATACTCGATCAGGGGACTTTGTTAAACTCGATCAGAGGATATGTTATACTCGATCAGGGGCCTTTGTTATACTCGATCAGGGGACTTTGCTATACTCGACCAGGGGACTTTGTTATACTCGAGCAGGGGGCGTTGTTATACTCGATTAGGGGACTTTGTTATACTCGATCAGGAGGCTTTGTTATACTCGATCAGGGGACTTTGTTATGCTCGATCATGGGACTTCGTTATACTCGATTAGGGGACTTTGTTATACTCGACCAGGGAACTTTTTTATACTTGACCAAGGGACTTTGTTATACTCGATCAGGAGACTTTTTTATACTCGACCAGAGGACTTTGTTATACTCTATTAGGGGACTTTGGTATACTCGATCAGTGGACTTTGCTATACTCGATTAGGGGCCTTTGTTATACTCGATGAGGGGGCTTTGTTATACTCGACCCGGGGACTTTGCTATAATCGACCAGGGGACTTTGTTATACTCGTTTAGGGGACTTTGTTATACTAGACCAGGGGACATTTTTATACTTGATCAGGGGACTTTCTCATACTTGACCAGAGGCCATTGTTATACTCGATCGGGGGACTTTGTTATACTCGATGAGTGGATTTTCCTATATTTCACCAATGGACTTTACTATACTCGATGAGGGGCCTTTGTTATACTCGATCAGGGGACATTGCTAAACACGACCAGGGGACTTTGTTATACTCGATGAGGGGACTTTGTTATACTCGACCAGAGGACTTTGTTATACTCGATCAGGGGATATGTTATATTTGATCAGGGGACTTTGTTATATTCGATCAGATGACTTTGTTATACTCGACAAGGGGACTTTTTTATACTTGATCAATGGAGTTTGTTATACTCGATGAGGGGCCTTTGTTATACTCGATGAGGGGACTTTGTTATATTCGATCAGTGGACTTTGTTATACTCCACCAGGGACTTTGATATATTCGATCAGGGGATATGCTATACTCGACCAGGGGACTTTGATATACACGATTAGGGGACTTTGTTATACTCGACCAGGGGACGTTTTTATACTTGACCAATGGACTTTGTTATACTCGACGAGGGGCCTTTGTTAAACTCGATCAGGGGACTTTGTTACACTGGACCAGGGGACATTTTTATACTCGATTAGGGCACTTTGTTATACTCGATCAGGGGACTTTGTTATACTGGACCAGGAGACTTTGTTATACTCGATCAGGGGACGTTGTTATACTCGATCAGGGAACTTTGTTAAACTCATCCAGGGGGCTTTGTTATTCTCCATCAGGGGACTTTGTTATACTCGATCAGGGGACTTTTTCTTACTCGATCAGGGCCCTTTGCTATACTCGACCGGGGGACTTTGTTATAATCGATTAGGAGACTTTGGTATGCTCGACCTAGGGACTTTGTTATACTCGATGAGGGACTTTGTTATACTCGACCAGGGGCCTTTGTTATACTCGATTAGGGGACTTTGTTATACTCGATAAGGAGACTTTGTTATACTCGATAAGGGGAATTTGTTATACTCGATAAGGGGACTTTGTTAGAATTGAACAGGGGAATTTGTTATACTCGACCAGGGGACTTTGTTATACTCGATTAGGCGGCTTTGTTATTCTCGATCAGGGGACTTTCTTATACTCGATTAGAGGCCTTTTTTGGACTCGATCAGGGGACTTTGTTATACTCTAGCAGGGGGCTTTGTTATATGCGATCAGGGGACTTTGTTATACTCGATCTGGAGGCTTTGTTATACTCGATCAGGGGACTTTGCTATACTCGACCAGGGGACTTTGTTATACTCGACCAGGGATCTTTTTTATACTTGACCAATGGACTTTGTTATTCTCGATGAGGGGCCTTTGTTATACTCGATGAGGGGACATTGTTATACTTGACCAGGGGACTTTGCTATACTCGACCAGGGGACTTTGTTATACTCGATTAGGGGACTTTGTTATACTTAATTAGGGGACTTTTTTATACTCGATCAAAGGACTTTGTTATACTTGATCAGAGGACTTTGTTATTCTCGACCAGCGGCCTTTGTTATAATCGATCAGGGGATATGTTGTACTCGATCATGAGACTTTGTTTTACTCGATTAGGGGACTTTGTTATACTTGATTAGGGGACTTTTTTATACTCGATCAAAGGACTTTGTTATTCTTGATCAGAGGACTTTGTTATACTCGACCAGGGGCCTTTGTTATACTCGATAAGAAAACTTTGTTATACTCGACCAGTGGACTTTGTCATACTCGACCAGAGGACTTTGTTATACTCGATCAGAGAATATGTTATACTCGATCAGGGGGCTTTGTTATATTCGATCAGGGGACTTTGCTATACTCGACCAGGGGACTTTGTTATACTCGATCAGGGGACTTTGTTATACTCGACCAGGGAGCTTTTTTATACTTGATCAGGGAACTTTGTCATACTAGATCTGTGGACTTTCCTATTATTTGACCAATGGACTTTGCTATACTCGATGAGGGGCCTTTGTTATACTCGATCAGAGGACTTTGTTATACTCGACCAGGGGACTTTGTTATACTCGATCAGGGGACTTTGTCATACTCGACCAGAGAACTTTGTTATACTCGATCAGGGGATATGTTATATTCGATCAGGGGACTTTGTTATACTTGATTCGGGGACTTTGTTATACTCGATCAGGGGACTTTGTTATACTTGATTAGAGGACTTTGTTATACTCGACCAGGGGCCTTTGTTATGCTCGATTAGAAAACTTTGTTATACTCGACCAGGGAACTTTGTTATACTCCACCAGGGGACTTTGTTATACTCGTTTAGGGGACTTTGTTATACTAGACCAGGGGACTTTTTTATACTTGATCAGGGGACTTTCTCATACTTGACCAGAGGCCATTGTTATACTCGATCGGGGGAGTTTGTTATACTCGATGAGTGGACTTTCCTATGATTGACCATAGGACTTTGCTATACTCGATGAGGGGCCTTTGTTATACTCGATCAGGGGACTTTGTTATACACGACCAGGAACTTTGTAAAAGCGATCAGGGAACTTTTTATTCTCGACCAGAGGACTTTGTTACACTCGATTAGGGGACTTTGTTATACTCGACCAAGGGACTATTTTATACTTGACCAATGAAATTTGTTATACTCGACGAGGGGCCTTTGTTATACTCGATCAGGGGACTTTGTTACACTGGATCAGGGGACATTTTTTACTCGATTAGGGGACTTTGTTATACTCGATCAAAGGACTTTGTTATACTCGATCAGGGGACTTTTTTATACTCGACCAGAAGAATTTGTTATACTCGATTAGGGGACTTTGTTATACTCGACCAGGGGTCTTTTTTATACTTGATCAATGGACTTTGTTATACTCAATGAGGGGCCTTTGTTATACTCGATCAGGGGACTTTGTTATACACGACCAGGGACTTTGTAAAAGCGATCAGGGAACTTTTTTATTCTCGACCAGAGGACTTTGTTATACTCGATCAGGGGATATGTTATACTCGGTCAGGGGACTTTGTTGTACTCAACCAGAGGATTTTGTTATACTCGATTAGGAGCCTTTGGTATATTCGATGAGGGGGCTTTGTTATACTCGACCAGGGGACTTTGCTATACTCGACCAGGGGACTTTGTTATACTCGATCAGAGAACTTTGTTATACTCGACCAGGGGACTTTTTTATACTTGATCAGGTGACTTTCTCATACTCGATCAGTGGACTTTCCTGTATTTGACCAATGAACTTTGCTATAGTCGATGAGGGGCCTTTGGTATAATCGATCAGGGGAATTTGTTATACTCGACCAGGGGACTTTGTTATACTCCTTCATGGGACTTTGTTATACTCGACCAGAGGACTTTGTTATACTCGATCAGGGGATATGTTATACTCGATCAGGAGACTTTGTTTTACTCGATCAGGGGACTTTGTTATACTTGATTAAGGGACTTTTTATACTCGATCAAAGGACTTTGTTATACTCGACCAGGGGCCTTTGTTATACTCGATAAGAAAACTTTGTTATACTCGACCAGGGGACTTTGTTATACTCCACCAGGGACTTTGTTATACTCGATCAGAGGATATGTTATACTCGATCAGGGGACTTTGTTATACTCGGTTCAGGGGACGTTGTTATACTCGTCCAGGGGGCTTTGTTATACTAGGATCAGGGGACTTTGTTATGGTCGATCAGGAGACTTTGTCTTACTCGATCAGGGCCCTTTGTTATACTCGACCAGGGGACTTTGTTATAATCGATTAGGGGACTTTGTTATGCTCGATCTGGGGACTTTGTTAAACTTGGCCAGGAGACGTTGTTATACTCGATCAGGGGATATGTTATACTCGATCAGGGGACTTTGTTATACTGGGCCAGGGGACTTTGTTATACTCGATTAGGAGATTTTGTTATACTCGATGAGGGATCTTTGTTATACTCGTCAAAAGGGCTTTGTTATACTCGATCAGGGGACTTTGTTAAACTCGATCAAAGGATATGTTATACTCGACCAGGGGACTTTGTTATACTCGATTAGGAGTTTTTGTTATACTCGATGAGGGATCTTTGTTATACTCGTCAAAAGGGCTTTGTTATACTCGATCAGAGGACTTTGTTATACTCGATCAGAGGATATGTATTACTCGATCAGGGGGCTTTGTTATACTCGATCAGGGGACTTTGCTATACTCGGCCAGGGGACTTTGTTATACTCGAGCAGGGGGCTTTGTTATACTCGATTAGGGGACTTTGTTATTCTCGATCAGGAGGCTTTGTTATACTCGATCAGGGGACTTTGTTATGCTCAATCATGGGACTTTGTTATACTCGATTAGGGGACTTTGTTATACTCGAACAGGGAACTTTTTTATACTTGACCAATGGACTTTGTTATACTCGATGAGGGGACTTTGTTATACTCGACCAAGGGGGCTTTGTTATACTCGATCAGGGGACTTTGTTATACTCGATCAGAGGATATGTTATACTGGATCAGGGGGCTTTGTTATACTCGATCAGGGGACTTTGCAATACTCGGCCAGGGGACTTTGTTATACTCGAGCAAGGGGCTTTGTTATACTCGATTAGGGGACTTTGTTATACTCGATCAGGATTCTTTGTTATACTCGATCAGGGGACTTTGTTATGCTCGATCATGGGACTTTGTTATACTCGATTAGGGGACTTTGTTATAATCGACCAGGGAACTTTTTTATACTTGATCAATGGACTTTGTTATACTCGATGAGGGGACTTTGTTATACTCGACCAAGGGACTTTGTTATACTCGATCAGGGGACTTTTTTATATTCGACCAGAGGACTTTGTTATACTCTATCAGGGGACTTTGTTATTCTCGATCAGGGGACTTTGCTATACTCGATTAGGGGCCTTTGTTATACTCGACCAAGGGACTTTGTTATACTCGACCCGGGGACTTTGCTATAATCGACCAGGGGACTTTGTTATACTCGTTTAGGGGAATTTGTTATTCTAGACCAGGGGACTTTTTTATACTTGATCAAGGGACTTTCTCATACTTGACCAGAGGCCATTGTTATACTCGATCGGGGGACTTTGTTATACTCGATGAGTGGACTTTCCTATATTTCACCAATGGACTTTACTATACTCGATGAGGGGCCTTTGTTATACTCGATCAGGGGACATTGCTAAACTCAACCAGGGGACTTTGTTATACTCGATGAGGGGACTTTGTTATACTCGACCAGAGGACTTTGTTATACTCGATCAGGGGATATGTTATACTTGATCAGGGGACTTTGTTATATTAGATCAGAGGACTTTGTTATACTCGACTAGGGCACTTTTTTATACTTGATCAATGGAGTTTGATATACTCGATGTGGGGCCTTTGTTATACTCGATCAGGGGACTTTGTTATATTCGATCAGTGGACTTTGTTATACTCCACCAGGGACTTTGTTATATTCGATCAGGGGATATGCTATACTCGACCAGGAGACTTTGATATACACGATTAGGGGACTTAGTTATACTCGACCAGGGGACGTTTTTATACTTGACCAATGGACTTTGTTATACTCGACGATGGGCCTTTGTTATACTCGATCAGGGGACTTTGTTACACTGGACCAGGGGAAATTTTTATACTCGATTAGGGGACTTTGTTATACTCGATCAGGGGACTTTGTTATACTGGACCAGGAGACTTTGTTATACTCGATCAGGGGACGTTGTTATACTCGATCAGGGAACTTTGTCAAACTCATCCAGGGGGGCTTTGTTATTCTCCATCAGGGGACTTTGTTATACACGATCAGGGGACTTTTGTCTTACTCGATCAGGGCCCTTTGCTATACTCGACCGGGGGACTTTGTTATAATCGATTAGGAGACTTTGTTATGCTCGATCTGGGGACTTTGTTATTCTCGACCAGGGGCCTTTGTTATAATCGATCAGGGGAGTTTGTTATGCTCGATCTGGGGACTTTGTTATACTGGGCCAGGAGACTTTGTTATACTCGATCAGGGGATATGTTATACTCGATCAGGGGACTTTTTTATACTGGACCAGGGGACTTTGTTATACTCGATCAGGGGACTTTGTTATACTCGATCAGGTGATATGTTATACTCGATGAGGGGACTTTGTTATACTCGATCAGAGGACTTTGTTATACTCGACGAGGGGCCTTTGTTATACTCGATTAGAAAACTTTGTTATACTCGACCAGGAGACTTTGTTATACTCGATCAGGGGACTTTGTTATACTCCACCAGGGACTTTGTTACATTCGATCAGGGGATATGTTATACTCGATTAGGGGACTTTGTTATGCTCGAGCAGGGGTCTTTGTTATACTTGTCCAGGGGGCTTTGTTATACTCGATCAGGGGACTTTGTTATACTCGATCAGGAGACTTTGTCTTACTCGATCAGGGGATTTTGTTATGCTCGATCTGGGGACTTTGTTATACTTGGCCAGGAGACATTGTAATACTCGATCAGGGGATATGTTATACTCGATCAGGGGACTTTGTTATAATCGATCAGGGGACTTTGTTATGCTCGATCTGGGGACTTTGTTATACTTGGCCAGGAGACTTTGTAATACTCGATCAGGGGATATGTTATACTCGATCAGGGGACTTTGTTATACTGGACCAGGGGACTTTGTTATACTCGATAATGGGACTTTGTTATACTCGATCAGGGAACTTTGTTATACTCGTCCAGGGGGCTTTGTTATACTCCTATTAGGGGACTTTGTTATACTCGATCAGGGGACTTTGTCTTAATCGATCAGAGGACTTTGTTATACTCGATCAGGGGACTTTGTTATACACAATCAGGGGACTTTGTTATACTCGATTAGGGGCCTTTGTTATACTCGACCAGAGAACTTTTTTATACTTGACCAATGGACTTTGTTATACTCGATGAGGGGCCTTCGTTATACTCGATGAGGGGACTTTGTTATACTTGACCAGGGGACTTTGTTATACTCGATCAGGGGACTTTTTTATACTCGACCAGAGAACTTTGTTATACTCGATTAGGGCCTTTGTTATACTCGACCTGGGGACTTTGTTATAATCGATCAGGGGACATTGTTATGCTCGATCTGGGGACTTTGTTATACTTGGCCAGGAGACTTTGTAATACTCGATCAGGAGACTTTGTTATACTGGACCAGGGGACTTTGTTATACTTGGCCAGGAGACTTTGTAATACTCGATCAGGGGACTTTGTTATACTGGACCAGGGGACTTTGTTATACTCGATCATGGGACTTTGTTATACTCGATCAGGGGACTTTGTCTTACTCGATCAGGGGCCTTTGCTATACTCGACCAGGGGACTTTGTTATAATTGATCAGGGGACTTTGTTATGCTCGATCTGGGGACTTTTTTATACTTGATCAGGGGACTTTGTAATACTCGACCAGAGGCCTTTGTTATACTCGATCGGGGGACATTGTTATACTCGATGAGTGGACTTTCCTATATATGACCAATGGACTTTGCTATACTCGATGAGGGGACTTTGTTATACTCGATCAGGGGACAAAGTTATACTCGACAAGGGACTTTGTTATACTCGATCAGGGGACTTTGTTATACTCGATCAGGTGGTATGTTATACTCGATCAGGGGATTTTGTATACTCGATCAGAGGACTTTGTTATACTCGACGAGGGGCCTTTGTTATACTCGATTAGAAAACTTTGTTATACTCGACCAGAGGACTTTGTTATACTCGACAAGGGACTTTTTTATACTCGACCAGAGGACTTTGTTATACCCGATCAGGGCCTTTGTTATACTCGACCTGGGGACTTTGTTATAATCGATCAGGGGACTTTGTTATGCTCGATCTGGGGACTTTGTTATACTTGGCCAGGAGACTTTGTAATACTCGATCAGGGGACTTTGTTATAATGGACCAGGGGACTTTGTTATACTCGATCATGGGACTTTTTTATACTCGATCAGGGAACTTTGTTATACTCGTCCAGGGGGCTTTGTTATATTCGATTAGGGGACTTTGTTATACTCGATCAGGGAACTTTGTCTTACTCGATCAGGGCCCTTTGCTATACTCGACCAGGGGACTTTGTTATAATCGATCAGGGGACTTAGTTATGCTCGATCTGGGACTTTGTTATACTGGGCCAGGGGACTTTTGTATACTCGATCAATGTGACTTTGTTATACTCAACCAGGAGACTTTGTTATACTCGATCAGGGGACTTTGTTATACTCGATCAGGGGATATGTTATACTCGATCAGGGGACTTTTTTATACTGGACCAGGGGAGTTTGTTATACTCGATTAGGTGATATATTATACTCGATCAGGGGACTTTGTTATACTCGATCAGAGGACTTTGTTATACTCGATTAGGGGACTTTGTTATACTCGATCAGGGGTCTTTGTTATACTTGTCCAGGGGGCTTTGTTATACTCGATCAGGGGACTTTGCTATAGTCGACCCGGGGACTTTGTTATACTCGATTAGGGGACTTTGTTATACTCGACCAGGGGACTTTTTTATGCTTGATCAGGGGACTTTGTCATACTCGACCAGAGGCCTTTGTTATACTCGATCGGGGGACATTGTTATACTCGATGAGTGGACTTTCCTATATATGACCAATGGACTTTGCTATACTCGACGAGGGGACTTTGTTATACTCGATCAGGGGACATTGTTATACTCGACAAGGGACTTTGTTATACTCGATCAGGGGACTTTGTTATACTCGACCAGAGGACTTTGTTATACTCGATCAGGTGATATGTTATACTCGATCAGGGGATTTTGTTCTACTCGATCAGAGGACTTTGTTATACTCGACGAGGGGCCTTTGTTATACTCGATTATAAAACTTTGTTATACTCCACAAGGGACTTTTTTGTATTCGATCAGTGGATATGCTATAGTCGACCAGGGGACTTTGTTATACTCGACCAGGGGACTTTTATATACTTGATAAATGGACTTTGTTATACTCAATGAGGTGCCTTTGTTATACTCGATCAAGGGACTTTGTTATACACGACCAGGGGACTTTGTTATATGCGATCAAGGGACTTTTTTAAACTCGACCAGAGGACTTTGTTATACTCGATCAGGGCCTTTGTTATACTCAACCTGGGGACTTTGATATAATCGATCAGGGGACTTTGTTATGCTCGATCTGGGGACTTTGTTATACTTGGCCAGGAGACTTTGTAATACTCGATCAGGGGACTTTGTTATACTGGACCAGGGGACTATATTATACTCGATCATGGGACTTTTTTATACCCGATCAGGGAACTTTGTTATACTCGTCCAGGGGGCTTTGTTATACTCGATTAGGGTACTTTGTTATACTCGACCAGGAGACTTTGTTATACTCGATCAGGGGACTTTGTTATACTCCACCAGGGACAATGGGACTTTGTTATACTCAACCAGGGGACTTTGTAATACGCGATCAGGGGACTTTGTTATACTCGATCAAGGGATATGTTATACTCGATCAGGGGACTTTATTATACTGGACCAGGTGACTTTGTTATACTCGATGAGGGGACTTTGTTATACTCGATTAGGTGATATGTTATACTCGATCAGGGGACTTTGTTATACTCGATCAGAGGACTTTGTTATAGTCGACGTGGGGCCTTTGTTATACTCGATCAGGGGACTTTGTTGTACTCGATCAGGGGTCTTTGTTATACTCGTCCAGGGGGTTTGTTATACTCGATCAGGGGACTTTGTTATACTCGATCAGGGGACTTTGTTATGCTCGATGTGAGGACTTTGTTATACTTGGCCAGGAGACTTGGTAATACTCGATCAGGGGATATGTTATACTCGATCAGGGGACTTTGTTATACTCGATCAGGGGACTTTATTAAACTCGATCAGGGGTCTTTGTTATACTCGTCCAGGGGGCTTTGTTATACTCGATTAGGGGACTTTGTTATACTCGATCAGGGGACTTTGTCTTAATCAATCAGGGCCCTTTGCTATACTCGACCAGGGGACTTTGTTATAATTGATCAGGGGACTTTGTTATGCTCGATCTGGGACTTTGTTATACTCGAACAGGGGACTTTGTTATACTCGATCAGGGGACTTTGTTATACTCGATCTGGGGACTTTGTTATACTCGATTAGGGGCCTTTGTTATACTCGATGAGAGGATATGTTATAATCGACCAGGGAACTTTGCTATAGTCGACCAGGGGACTTTGTTATACTCGATTAGGGGACTTTGTTATACTCGACCAGGGGACTTTTTTATACTTGATCAGGGGACTTTGTCATACTCGACCAGAGGCCTTTGTTATACTCGATCGGGGGTCATTGTTATACTCGATGAGTGGACTTTCCTATATATGATCAATGGACTTTGCTATACTCGATGAGGGGACTTTGTTATACTCGATCAGGGGACATTGTTATACTCGACAAGGGACTTTGTTATACTCGATCAGGGGACTTTGTTATACTCGACCAGATGACTTTCTTATACTCGATCAGGTGATATGTTATACTCGATCAGGGGATTTTGTTATACTCGATCAGAGGACTTTTTTATACTCGACGAGGGGCCTTTGTTATACTCGATTAGAAAACTTTGTTATACTCGACCAGGAGACTTTGTTATACTCGATCAGGGGACTTTGTTATACTCCACCAGGGACTTTGTTATATTCGATTAGTGGATATGCTATACTCGACCAGGGGACTTTGTTATACTCGACCAGGGGACTTTTATATACTTGACCAATGGACTTTGTTATACTCAATGAGGTGCCTTTGTTATACTCGATCAGGGGACTTTGTTATAGACGACCAGGGGACTTTGTTATACGCGATCAAGGGACTTTTTTATACTCGACCAGAGGACTTTGTTATACTCGATCAGGGCCTTTGTTATACTCGACCTGGGGAGTTTGTTATAAACGATCAGGGGACTTTGTTATTCTCGATCTGGGGACTTTGTTATACTTGGCCAGGAGACTTTGTAATACTCGATCAGGGGACTTTGTTATACTGGACCAGGGAACTTTGTTATACTCGTTCAGGGGGCTTTGTTATACTCGATTAGGGAACTTTGTTATACTGGGCCACGGGACTTTTGTATACTCGATCAATGGGACTTTGTTATACTCAACCATGGGACTTTGTTATACTCGATCTGGGGACTTTGTTATACTCGACGTGGGGCCTTTGTTATACTCGATCAGGGGACTTTGTTATACTCTATCAGGGGTCTTTGTTATACTCGTTCAGGGGTTTTTGTTATACTCGATCAGGGGACTTTGTTATACTCGATCAGGGGACTTTGTTATGCTCGATGTGGGGACTTTGTTATACTTGGCCAGGAGACTTGGTAATACTCGATCAGGGGATATGTTATACTCGATCAAGGGACTTTGTTATACTCGTCCAGGGGGCTTTGTTATAATCGATTACGGGAATTTGTTATACTCGATCAGGGGACTTTGTCTTACTCGATCAGGTCCCTTTGCTATAATCGACCAGGGGACTTTGTTATAATCGATCAGGGGACTTTGTTATGCTCGATCTGGGACTTTGTTATACAGGGCCAGGGGACTTTTATATACTCGACCAATGGGACTTTGTAATACTCAACCAGGGACTTTGTTATACTCGATCAGGGGACTTTGTTAAACTCGATCAGGGGTCTTTGTTATACTCGTCCAGGGGGCTTTGTTATACTCGATTAGGGGACTTTGTTATACTCGATCAGGGGACTTTGTCTTACTCGATCAGGGCCTTTGTTATACTCGACCAGGGGACTTTGTTATAATCGATCAGGGGACTTTGTTATGCTCGATCTTTGGACTTTGTTATACTGCGCGAGGAGACGTTGTAATACTCGATGAGGGGATATGTTATACTCAATCAGGGGACTTTGTTATTCTGGACCAGGAGACTTTGTTATATTCGATCAGGGGACTTTGTTATACTCGATCAGGGGACTTTGTTATACTCGTCGAGGGGGCTTTGTTATACTAGGATCAGGGTCTTTGTTATTCTCGACCAGGGGACTTTGTTATACTGGACCAGGGGACTTTGTTATA
>NW_024734447.1:0-26189 GCF_018991925.1 Homarus americanus | reverse complement strand
TCGGTATTGCTTCGTTCAGTTACGTATTGCTAAGGCGATTGCATACACTCTACATTCTTATTGCCCCTGCTGCCGTTAATAGCCGTAAACGCGATTACCGCCACTCATTCTTATTGCCCCCTGCGTTAATAAGCCGTAAGCGATGCGCCACTCATTCTATTGCCCCTGCTGCCGTTAATAGCCCGTAGCGTTGCCGCCACTCGTTATTATCGCCCCCTGCCGCCGTTAATCACCCGTAAGGTTGCGCCACTCATTCTTATCTCCCCCTGCCCCGTTAATGCGCCGTAAAGGCGTTGCCACCACTCATTCTTATGCCCTCTGCCGCCGTTAATCGTCCGTGGTGATTGCCGCCACTCATTCTTATCGTGCCCCGCGCCGTTAACGCCGCGTGGCGATTGCCACCACTCATTCTTATTGCCCCCTGCCGCCGTTAATCGCCCGTAACGCGATTGCCGTCACTCATTATTATACGCCCCCTGCCGTTAATTGCCGTAAAGCGTAGCCACCACTCATTTTTTTGCCACCCCTGCTGCCGTTAATCGCCCGCAAGGCGATTGCGCCACTCATTCTTACTGCCCCTGCGCCTTTAATTGCCCGTAGGCGAAGCCGCCACTCCTTCTGATCGCCTTCCTGCGCCCGCTAATCGCCCGTAAGGCGATTGCACACTCATTTATCGTCCTCCTGCGCCGTTAATCGCCAATAAGGCGATTGCCACCACTCATTCTTATCACCCCCTGCCGTTCTCCGTAAGGCGATTGCCGCCACTCATTCTTATTGCCCCTGCCGCCGTTAATAAGCCCATAAGGCGATTGCACCCCATTCTTATTGTGCCCCCCCCCTGCCGTTACTCGCCCGTAAAGCCAATTGCCACCACTCATTCTTATTGCCCCTCCTGCCGTTAATAGCCCGTAAAGCCGTACCTACTCATTATTATCGCCCCCTGCTGCGTTAATAGCCCGTAAGGCCAGCCGCCCCACTCATTCTTATCGCCCCCTGCGCCGTTAAAAAGCCCGTAAACGTTGCCCCACTCATTTTATCCCCCTTGCAGTCGCCCGTGGCGTTACCCACCACTCATTCTTGCTTGCCCCTCTGCGCCGTTAATCGATCCGTAGGTGATTGCCGCCACTCATTCTTATCGTCCCCCTGCGCGTTAATGCCGCACTAAGGCGATTGCCCACTCATTCTTATTGCCCCCTGCCCGTTAATCGCCCGTAACGCGATTGCCGTCACTCATTATTATCAGCCCCCTGCTGCGTTAATTGCCCGTAGACAAAGCCGCCACTCATTCTGATCGCCCCCTTGCCGCCGTTTTCGCCCGATAAGGCGGTGCCGCCTCATTTTATCGCCTTCCTACCGCCTTTGGTGCCTGTAAAGGCGATTGCCCACTCATTCTTATTGGCCCGTGCACGCCGTTAATCGCCCATAACGGTGCCGACACTCATTCTTATTGCCCCCTGCCGCCGTTAATCGCCCGTAGCGGCCGATTGCAGCCACTCATTCTTATCGCCCCCTGCCGCCGTTAATCCCCGTAAGGCGATTGCCTCCCTCATTCTTATCGCCCCCCCTGCAGCGTTAATCGCCGTAAAGCGTTACGCCAACTCATTCTTATCGCCCCCTCCGTGTTAATCACCCGTAACCACACTCATTCTTACCTCCGCCGTTAATCGGCCGTAAGGCGATTGCCGCCACTCATTCTTATTGCCCCCCTGCCGCCCAATTTGCCCGTAGGCGTTGCCACCACTCATTCTTATTGCCCTGCTGCGTTAATACCAAAGCGTCGCCACTCATATTATCGCCCCCTCCCCGTTAATCACCCGTAGGAGTTGCCGCCACTCTTCTTATCGCCCCCTGCCGCCGATAATCGCCGTTAAGGATGCCGCCCTCATTCTTATCCGCCCCTACCGCTGTTATTGCCCGTAGACGAAAGCCGCCACTCAATCACTTATAAGCCCCCATGCCGCGTTAAAGCCGTAGGCGTTGCCGCCACTGTTTTATCGCCCCCCTGCCGCCGTTAATCGCCCGTAGGCAATTGCCACCACTCATTCTTATTTCCCCTACTGCCATTAATAGCCGTGGGCGTGCCGCCACTCATTCTTATCGCCCCCCCGTAATGACGTAAGGCGAAAGCCGCCACTCATTATTACCCATACCTACCGCCGTTAAAGCCCGTAGGCATTTGCCGCCACTCATTTTATCGCCCCTGCCTTGATTAATCGCGTAAGGCGATTGCCACCACTCATTATTGTGCCCTCTGCACCCGTTAATCGCCGTAAGGTGATTGCCGCCACTCATTCTTATGCGTCCCCTGCCCGTCCAGCACGCGAAGATTGCCACCACTCATTCTTTTGCCCTGCCTCGTTAATCGACCAAAGGCGATGCCGCCACAATTCTTATCCCTCCACCATTAGTACCCCGTAAGGCGATCGCCGCCACTCATTCTTAACCCCTACGGTAATCGCCCGTAACGCTTGCCGCCACTCATTCTTATCGCCCCCTGCACTGTTAATCGCCACGTAGCGCGATTGCCGCCACTCATTCTTATGGCCCCTGCCGCCGTTAATCGCCCATAACTGCCCGATTGCCGACGCTCATTCTTATTCCCTTTACCATTGCGCCGTTAATCCCAGTGGCGCATTGCGGCCACTCATTCTTATCGCCCCCTGCCGCCGTTAATCGCCGTAAAGGCTGATTGCCACCACTCATTCTCATCGCCCCTCTGCCGCCGTCGCCATTAACGTGATTTCCGCCACTCATTCTTATCGCCCCCTGCCGAGTTAATCGCCCATAAGGCAGCCGCCATTCTATCGCCCCGTGCCGTTAATCGCCGTAAGGCGATTGCGCCACTCATTCTTATTACCCCCCTGCCGCCGTTAATCGCCCGTGAGCGGTGCCGCCACCATTCTTATTGCCCCCTGCGCCGTTAGCCAGCCTGAAAGTCGATTGCCGCCACTCATTCTTATTATCCCCCTGCCTCCGGTTATCTGCCGTAAGGCGGTACGCCACTCATTCTTATTGCCCCCCTGCCGCCGTTAATTGCCCGTAAGGCGGTTGCGCCACTCATTCTTATAACGCCCCCCCCAACTAGTTAATGGATTCCGAGAGGCGTTGCCACCACTCATTCTTATTAGCCCGATGCCCGTTAATCGCCCGTGCCAGCGATTGCCCGCCACTCATTCATATCCCCCCTGCCGCCGTTAATCGGCGTACTGCCGGTGCCGCCACTCATTCTCATTGCCCTCTGCCGCCCCGCCAATCGCCCGTAGGCGATTGCCTCACTCATTCTTATCGCCCCCCTGCATTAATTGTCGCCCGTAAAGTGCCACTCATTCTTATTGCCTTACAACTGTTAATTGACCGTAACGCGATTGCCGCCACTCATTCTTATCCTTGCCGCATTAATCGCCTAGTAGCGCCGTTGCCGCCCTCATTCTTATACCCCCTGCGCCGTTAATAGCCATGCTTGGCGTTGCAACTCATTCTTATATTTACTTGCGCCGTTAATCGCCCACTAGCGTTGCCGCCAACTCATTTATGCCCCCTGCCGCCGTTAATCGCCCGTAACACCGGTTGCGGCCCTCATTCTTATCGCCCCCCTGCCGCCGTTAATCGCCCGTAAGGCGATTGCCACCACTCATTCTCATTGCCCCTGCCGCCCTTAATCGCCCGTAAGGTGATTTCCGCCCTCATTCTTATTGCCCCTGCACCGTTTATCGCCGAAGGCAGCTGCCCTCATTTCTATCGCCCCCGTGCCGCCGTTAATCTCGCCGTCAAAAGGTGATTGCCATTCTTATTATTGCCCCCTGCCGCTGTTAATCGCCCGTAACGCGATTGCCGCCACTCATTCTTATCGCCCCGTTAATCGCCCATAACCTTGAAAGCCGCCCACTCATTCTTATCGCCCCCTACCGCCTTTAAAAGCCCCGTAGTGCGATTGCCACCACTCATTTTATCGCCCTAATACGTTAATCGCCCGTAACACGATTGCCACCACTCATTCTTGTTGCCCTCTGCGCAAATGCGTCCGTGAGCGATTGCATACACTCATCCTTATAGCCCCTTGCCTCCGTTAATCGAGCCATTAAGGGCGGTACGCGTCACTCATTCTTATTGCCCTACGGCATTAATTGCCGTAAGGCGATTCCGCCACTCATTCTTATCGCCCCTACACATTATCGCCCTTACAACAGCCGCACGCCATTCTTATCGCCCCCTGCGTTAATCGCCCGTAAAAGCGAATACCGTAGTCATTCTTATTGCCCTCCTGCGGCAGATTAATCGCCACGTGGCTGCGATAGCACGCCGCATCGGTATTATCGCCTTCACCACTTGCCAGATTAATTCCGACCAAAGGCGTTAAATACCTCTTATTGCCCCCTGCCGCCGTTAATCGACCGTAAGGCGGTGCCGCAATCTCATTCTTATTGCCCCCCCTGCCGTTAGCAGCGGATTTGCCCGCCAAAGGCGTGCCGCCAATCATTCTTATCGCCCCCCGCCGCCCGTTAATGTTCGTAAGAGCGGTACACATACTCATTCTTATGCGCCCCCTGCTGCCGTTAATGCGCCCGTAGCAGCGGTTGCCGCCACTCATTCTTATCGCCCCCTGCAGCGTTAATCGCCCGTAAGGCGATTGCCGCCACTCACATTCTTATCGCCCCCCCTGCCACGTTAATCGCCCGTAAGGCGTTGCGCCACTCTATTATGGCCCCTGCGGCGGATTGAAATGAAATTTCCGTGGGCGATTGCCCGCCGAATCATTCTATTGCCCCTCCTGCGCCGTTAATGCGCCCGTAACGATTGCCGCCCTCATTATTATCGCCCCTTCCTACCGTTAATTGCCGTAGGCAGCTGCCACTCATTCCTATCGCCCCCGCCGTTAATCCTCCCGCATGGTGATTGCCGCCACTCGATGCTATTGCCTTCCTGCCGCCGTTAATCGCCCGCCAAAAGGCGTTACGCCCTCATTTATTGCCCCCTGCACGCGTTAATAGCCCGTAAAGGCGGTACCCACCCTCATTCTTATTGCCCCCCTGCCTCCAGATTATCGCCATTGACGATTGCGCCACTCATTATTATCGCCCCCCCCCTACGCGTTAATGCATGCGTAGTGATTGCCGCCACTCATTCTTATTGCCTTCCTGCGCGTTGATCGCCCGGTAAGGCGATTGCCCACCACTCATTCTTATCCTTTAGCGGTAATCGCCCGTAACGATTGCCGCCACTCATTCTTATGGCCCCCTGCCGCCGTTAATCGCCCAGTAACGCGATTGCCGGCGGCCTCATTCTTATTGCCCCCTGCCGCCGTTAATCGCCCCGTAACGCTTGATTGCGACCCTCCTTCTTATCGCCCCCTGCGCGTTAATCTCCGTAAAAGGCGATTGCCCACCAATCATTCTCATTTGCCCCTCTGCAGCGCCAATAGCCGTAGCGCTGATTGCGCCCACTCATTCACCCCATAAGCCTCCTGCGTGAAATGCGCCCGTAACGATTGCATACTCATTCTTAGCCCCTGCGCGTTAATCGCCCGATAAGGCGTGCGCCACTCGTCTTATTGGCCCCATGCCGCCACTCATTCTTATTATTTAAATGCACATGATTAAATCACCTGTAAACGCGATTGCCGGCCAGCTCATTCTTATTGCCCCCCTGCATGGATTAATCGCCGTGCTTGATTCCCGCCATTCTTATCGCCCCCCTGCCGCCGTTAATCGCCCCTTGACATTTGGCCGCCACTCATTCTTGTCGCCCTTTTAAAAGCCCACAAGTAGGGCGATTGCCACTCATTTTTATCGCCCCTATGCCCCGTTAATAGCCCGTAAAGTGCCCACCACTCATTCTTGTTGCCCTCTGCGCGTTAATCGTCCGTGAGCGATTGCGCCCTCATCATATAAGCCCCGCCCCGCACTCCGTTAATCGACCGTAGGCGTTGCCGTCACTCATTCTTTATTGCCCCCTACCGGCATTAATTGCCCGTCAGGCGATTGCCGCCACTCATTCTTATCATTTAATTGATCGCCCGTCAAAGGCAATTGCCATCCGGCATTCTTATAAAACCCCCCCCTGCTGCCCGTTAATCGCCCGTAAAGGCGAATGCCGCTCCAGTCATTCTTATTGCCTCCCCACTTGCCGTTAGTAAGCCCGTAGCGATGGCACGCCCACTCATTATTATGTCGCCTTCCTGCGCCGTTAATTGCCGTAAAGGCGATTGCCGCCACTCATTCTTATTGCCCCTGCGCGTTAATCGCCCGCAAGGCGATTGCCACCAATCATTCTTATCGCCCCCTGCAGCGTTAATTGCCCAAAGGCAATTGCGCCAATCATTCTTATAAGCCCCAACGCGAACCGTTGCGTAGGCAGTTGCCGCCACTCATTCTCATCAATTACCAACCAATGCCACCCTTGCTTGTGATTTGCGCAACACTCATTCTTATACCATCTACCGCGTTAATCATGCGTGGGCGTTGCTCCACTCATTCATATCGCCCCCCCTGCCACCGTTAATCTACTAAGGCGATTCACGCCACTCATTCTTATAAGCCCGCAGATTCAATCATGCGTAACTATTACGCCAATCATTCTTAATGCCCCCCACTGCGCCGTCAATCGCCACGTAACGATTACGCCACTCATTATTAATAAGCCCCAGCCTACTACCGTTAATTGCCGTAAAGCGAAAGCTGCCACTCATTCCCTATAAGCCCCCTGCGCCGTTAATCCCTCCATGGTGATTGCCGCCACTCATTCTTATTGCCCCCCTGCTGCCGTTAATAGCCCGTAAGGCGATTGCCACCACTCATTCTTATTGCCCCCCTGCCTCAGATTAATCGCCGTAACGCGATTGCCGCCACTCATTATTATCGCCCCCCTACCGCTGATTGTCGCCCCATGGTGATTGCCGCCACTCATTCTTATTGCCTTCCTGCCGCCCGTTAATACGCCCGCAGCGATACCCACTACATTCTTATTGCCCCAACGCGAACCGCCCGTAGGCAGTACGCTCCACTCATTCTTATTGCCCCCTGCTGCCGAACGACCGAAGGCGATTGCCACCAATCAATAACATTGCCCCTGCCGCCTTAGTTGCCCACAAGGCAATCGCCAATCATTCTTATCGCCCCCAACGCAGATTAATGGGTTAAGTAAAGAGTTACGCCACTCATTCTTATTATTTGCCGCCGTTAATTTGCCCGTAAGGCGTGCCGCCACTCATTCTTATTATTTATAACATGGTTAATGGCCATTATTAGGGTGCGCCGCACTCATTATTATAAGCCCTGCCCCGTTAATCACCGTGGGGAATTGCGCCACTCATTCTTATCGCCCCCCTGCTGCCGTTAATCGCCGTTAAAGATTGATTGCCGCCACTCATTCTTATAAGCCCCCTACCGCCGTTAATTGCCCCGTAAGGCGGCAGCCACTCAAATCTTATCGCCCCCCATGCCGCCCGTTAAAGCCCGTGGCTGATTGCATACTCATTTTTGTAAGCCCCTGCATGATTAATGCAGCCGTAAGGCAATTGCCACCACTCATTCTTATTTCCCCTACCGTGTATCCGTCAAAGGGTGCGCCCACTCATTATTATCGCCCACCAACGCTTGCGTTAATGGCCGTGAAGCGGCAGCCACTCATTCTTCACCGCCCTCCTACCAGTTAAGAAGCCGTGGCGTTGCATACTCATTTTTATAAGCCTTCGCCTTAATCGCCCGTAAAAGGCGATCCACCACTCATACTTATTGCCCTCTGCGCCGTTAATGCGTCCGTAGGTAACCGCCACTCATTCTTAAGATCCACTGCGCGTTAATACGCGAAAGGCGATTACCTACACTCATTCTTATCGCCCCTGCCTACGTTAATCGAACGCAAACGATGCCCCAATTCTTATTGCCCCCCTACAACCACTAATTGCCCATAAGGCGTCGCCGCCACTCATTCTTCCCCATGCCCCTACCGCTGTTAATCGCCGTAGCAGCGTTGCCGCCACTCCATTCTTATCGCCCCAATTGCTGTTAATCGCCCGTAACAGATTGCCATCATTCACCATATGGCCCCCCCCTGCCGCCTTAACGCCCATAACGCCCGATTGCCGACTCTCATTCTTATTCCCCCTGCCGCCGAACCCCAGCCAACGATTCTTCGACCCTCATTCTTATCGCCCCCTGCCGCCATCAACCGCCGTCAAAAGGCGCTACCACCACTCATTCTCATTGCCCTCTGCCGCACCAAGCCCATCAGGTGATTTCCCCATCATTCTTATTCCCCCCTGCCGCTTATCGCCCATAAGGCGAAACGCCACTCATTCTATAACCCCCGCTACTTGCGCCAATGCCTAAGGTGATTTCGCCCTCATTCTTATTGCCCCCTGCCGCCAACGACCGTGAGCGATTGCCCACTCATTCTATTGCCCCTGCTGCATACCAGCCTGTAAGGCGATTGCCACCACTCATTCTTTATCCCCTGCTCAGTTAACCGACCTGAAGCGTTGCCACTCATTCTATTGCCCCCCTGCGCGTATTGCCCATAAGACATGTACGCCACTCATTCTTATCGCCCCCAACCGCTGTTAATGGTCGTAAGGCGATTGCCGCCACTCATTCTTATTGGCCCGTGCACCATTAATCACCTGTGCCCGGCCAGCCATTCTTATTGACCCCTACGCCCATTAATCGGCACGACTGCCAGAATTGCCGCCACTCATTCTCATTGCCCTTCTGCCAATCGCCTGTAAGTGATTGCCTCCACTCATTCTTATCGCTCCTGCTGCCGTAATCGCCTGTAAGGCGATTGCCGCCACTCATTCTTATTGGCCCCATGCCGCCACTCATTCTTATTGGCCCCATGCGTTAATCACCTGTAACAGCGTTGCCGACGCCATTCTTATTGTTCTCTGCCGCTGTTAATCGCCGTAACGATTCCTTACTCATTCTTATACCCCCCTGCCGCCATTAGCCAAAGCCTCTTAGCCAGCCCTTCTTATCGCCCCCTCACTACCGCTTAAAGCCGTGAAAGGCGTTACGCCACTCATTTTATCGCCCCTATGCCCCGTTAATCGCCCGTAAAGGCGATGCCACCACTATTCTTGCCCATTGCCCTCTGCGCCGCTAATCGTCCGTAAGGCGATTGCCGCCCTCATCATATCGCCTTCCGCACTCAGACCGACCCGTAGGCGTTGCGTCACTCATTCTTATTGCCCCTACCGGCATTAATTGCCCGTAAAGGCGATTGCCGCCACTCATTCTTATCGCCCCTACGCGACTGTTAATAGCCGAAGGCCAATTGCCGCCACGCATTCTTAACCCCCCTGCTGCCGATTAATCGCCCGTAAGGCGAATGCCGCCAGTCATTCTTATTGTTCTCCTGTCACCAAGACCGCCCGAACGCGATAGTCACGACTCATATTATCGCCTTCCTGCCGCCAAGACTGTTCCGTAAACGATTCGCTGCCATCATTCTTATTGCCCCTGCCGCTGTTATTGACCGATCATGACTTGCCACCAATCATTCTTATTGCCCCCCTGCTGCAGTAAGATGGTCCATAGATTGCCGCCAATCATTCTTATCGCCCCCACGCCAAGATCGTTCAGAAGGCGATTGCCGCCACTCATTCTTATCGCCCTGCCAGCATCGCCAGAATGCGCGGTTGTCGCCGCTCAATTCTTATCGCTTCTCATTGCAAGACCGCTCAGAAGGCGACGTCACCATTCTTATCGCCCCCTACACCGCGACCGTCTGCAGGCGATTGCCGCACTCATTCTTATCGCCTCTGCTGTCAAGAACGCTCGAAAGGCATTGCCGCCAGCCATTCTTATTGATTCTCCTGCCGCTAATCGCCATAACGCGATTGCCGCCACTTCATATTATCGCCTTCCTACCGGCGTTAATGTCTGCAGCGAAAGCTGCGCACTCATTCCTATCAAGCCTCTGTCGCTGTTAATCTCGCACATGTGGTGACTGCCGCCACTCATTCTATTGTTTTCCTGCCGCTGCAGAATCGCCCATATAAGGCGATTGCCGCCACTCATTCTATTGCCCTGCTGCTGTAATAGCCCTGAAGGCGATTGCCACCACCATTCTATTGCCCGCCTCCGCACCGCCAGAACGCGACTTGCCACTCATTATCGCCTCTACCGCCGTTAATCGCCCGCATGGTGATTGCCCACACTATTCTATTGCTCTCTCCCTGTCACAAGACCGCCTCGTATACGATTGCCACCACTATTCTATTGCTCCCTGCCGCTGTTAATCGCCCGTAAGGCAATTGCCGCCACTCATTCTTATTGCCCCCTGCTGCTGTTAACCGACGTAAGGCGATTGCCACCAATCATTCTATTGCCCCCTGCCGCCGTTAGTTGCCCATAAGGCAATTCGCTGCCAATCATTCTTATCGCCCCCAACCGCTGTTAATCGTCCGTAAGGCGATTGCCGCCACTCATTCTTATTGGCCCCTTGCCGCCGTTAATCACCCGTAACGCGATTGCCGACACTCATTCTTTTGCCCCCTGCTGCCGACCCGAACGCGCTGCCGCCACTCATTCTTATCGTCCTCTCTGCTGCCGCATCGCCCAGAAGGCGATTTGCCGCCACTCATTCTTATCGCCCCCGCCACCGTTGATCGCCCGTAAGGCGATTGCCGCCACCATTCTTATCGCCCCCTGCTGCTGGCAGACCGCCCGGCAGATTGCCGCCAGTCATTCTTATTGCTCCTGCCGCAGCAACCGCCGTAACGCGATTGCCGCCACTCATTATTATCGCTCCTCACGGCGACCGTCTGTTAAGTAAAGCTGCCACTATTCCTATCGCCTTCTGCCACTTCATGACCGCCCAATGTGATTGCCACCACTATTCTATTGTCTTTCCTGCGCTAACCGCCCATACGATTGCCGCCACTCATTCTTATTGCCCCCTACCGCCGTTAATCGCCTGTAAGGCAATTGTCACCACTCATTCTATTGCCCCTGCCGCCGTTATTGCCCATAAAGGCGATTGCCGCCAATCATTCTTATCGCCCCAACCGCCGCCGTTAATCGTTCGTAAGGCGATTGCCGCCACTCATTCTTATTGGCCCGTGCCGCCGTTAATCACCCGTGAACGCGATTGCCGACACTCATTCTTATTGCCCTGCTGCCGTTAATCGCCTCGTAACGCGTTGCCGCCGCTCATTCTTATCGCCCCCCTGCCGTCATAATCGTCTGTGAAGGCGATTGCCGCCACTCATTCTTATCGCCCCCTGCCACCGTTAACGTCTGTAAGGCGATTGCCGCCACTCATCTGTATTGCCCCCTGCCGCCGTTAATCGCCCGTAACGCGAAAGCTGCCAATCATTCTTATCTCTGCCCTGCCGCCTTTACAGCCCTTAAGCGATTGCCGCCACCATTTTATCGCCCTTGTTGCCGTTAACCGCCTGTAAGCGATTGCCACCACTCATTTTGCTGCCAAGACCGTCCGTGGCGACGCCACTCATTCTATCGTCTTCGTCAGCTGTTAATCGCCTTGCTATGATTGCTGCCATCACTTATGACTTTCTGCCGCCTAAGACCGTCTGTGAAGGCGATTATCGCCACTCATTATATATCGCCCTCTTTGAGCCAGTTAATCGTCTGCAAGGCGATTGCCGCAACCCATTCTATTGCCCCCTGCTGCTCTTAATCGCCTTAACGCTGATTGCCACCATCATTCTATCGCTTCTGTCAGAACGTCTCACTGAAAGCCGCCACCATTCTATCACCTCCTGCTGCCGTTAATCGTCTCAGAAGGCGATTGCCGCCACTCATTCTTATTGCCCTGCCGCTGTTAGTTGCCCATAAGGCGATTGCCGCCAATCATTCTATCGCCCCAACCGCCAAGACCGCCGTATAAGCGATTGCCGCCACTATTCTATCGCCCTGCCAACTGAGACCGTCTAAGGATTTCACCATCTGTAACAAATTTCTGCTGCGTTAATCGACCGTCCAAACGCGAAGCTGCCAATCATTCTTATCTCTGCCCTGCCGCCTTTAAAGTTCTTAAGGCTATTGCCGCCACTCATTTTTACGCCCCTGCCGCCGCGACCGCCTGTGGCGCATTGCCACCACTCATTCTATTGGCCTCTGCCGCCAAGACCGTCCGTATATGATTGCCGCCACTCATTCTATCGCCCCTTGCCGCTGTTAATCGTCTGCAAGGCGATTGCCGCCACCATTCTTATATCTTCTGCCGCCGTTAATCGCCCGTAAGGCGATTACCGCCACTATATATATCGCCCCAGCCGCTATTAACGCCCGTAAGGCGATTGCTACCACTCATTTCTATTGTTCTGTCATTAATCGCCTGGGAACGCACTGCTGCCACTATTCTTATCGCCCCTGCCGCCGTTAATCGCCCGTAACGCGAAAAGCTGCCACTCATTCTATCACCTTCCTGCCGCCGTTAATCGTCTGTAATGATTCCGCCACTCATTATCGCCTCTGCTGGCAGCGACGCCTGTAAGATCGATTGCCGCCACCATTCTGATCGCCCCCTGCTGCCGTTAATCGACTGTACATGCTCGCCATCACTCTTATTGCCTCTGCTGTCAAAGACATTTGTATAAGATTGCCACACTCACATATCGCCCCCGTTCCAGCACCGTCTGTATAGAAGTCTGCCATCATTCCCATCGCCCCCTACTGCCGTAATCGCCTATAAGGACGGCGCCACTCATTCTATTGCCCCCTGCTGCCGCGACCACCAGGCGATTGCCGCCACCATTCTATCGCCCCCTGCCGCCTTCGCATCGTCAAGTATGCGATTGCCGCCACTCATTCTATCGCCTCTGCCGCCGTTAATTGCTCGTAAGGCAGCCGCCACCAATCTTATCGCTCTATGCCGTTAAAGTCTGTAAGGCGATTGCCGCCACTCATTTTATCGCCCCCGTTGCCGCGTAACGTCTGTAACGATTGCCACCACCATTTTTATTGCTCCCTGCTGCCGTTAATCGCCCGCGCATTGCCGCCACCATTCTTGACCGCCCCCTGCCGCCTTTACCGTCCGTAAGGCTTGCCGCCACCATTCTTGATCGTCCCTGCCGCCGTTAATCGTCCGTAGGCGATTGCCGCCACCATTTTATCGCCTCCCCACTGCCAAGACCGTAAGAGAGATTGCCACCACTCATTCTTACTTCTGTCACAGGAATCTCTGTAAGGCGATTGTCACACCATTCTGATGCCCCCCTGCTGCGCTGTTACATAGCCTGTATATGATTGCCGCCAACTCATTCTATTGCCCCCTGCCATGATGCCGCTTAATCATTCTTATTGCCCCCTGCTGCCAGCATTAGTCTGTATATGATTGCCGCCACCATTCTTATCGCCCCCTGCTGTTAATCGTTCAAGAGACTGCCGCCACTCATTCTTATCGCCCCCTGCCGTTAATCGCCTCGTACGATTGCCGCCACTCATTCTTATTGCCCCTCTGCCGCCGTTAATCGTCCGTAAGGCGATTGCCGCCACTCATTCTATCGTCCCCTGCCGCCGTTAATCGCATCGGCGATTGCCACACACTCATTCTATTGCTCCCTCTGCCGCCGTTAATCGCCTAACGCGATTGCCGCCACCATTATTATCGCCCCTGCCGTTAATCGCCCGTAAGGCAGATTGCCACCACTCATTCTATCGCCCTCTGCTGCCGTTAATCGCCCGGCGCGATTGCCGCCAATTCTTTATTGCCCTCTGCCGCCGTTAATCGCCCGTAAATCGATTGTGCTGCCACTCATTCTTAGTCTCCGCCACTGATCGACCGCAAGCATGACATTGCCGCCACCATTCTTATTGCCCTCCTGCCGCCGTTAACGTCCGTAAGTGATTGCCGCCACTCATTCTTATCGCCCCCTGCCACCGCACCGTCTGTAAGGCGATTGCCGCCACTCATTCTATCGCTTGCCCCTGCCGCCGTTAATCGCCCGCAGGCGATTGCCGCCACTCATTCTTATTGCCCCTGCCGCCGTTAATCGCCCTAACGCGACACGCTCATTCTTATCGCCCCCCGCTGCCGTTATTAATCGTCTGCAAGGCTATTGTCGCGCACTCATTCTATCGCCCCCTGCTGCCGTTAATCGTCTCAAGGCGATTGTCACCACCATTCTATTGCCGCCCTGCCGCCTTTAATCGCCCGTACATTGCCGCCACTCATTCTATCGCTCCCCTGTTGCCGTTAATCGTCTCTTAAGGCGATTGCCGCCACTCATTCCATTGTTCGCCTGCCTTAAACCATCTGTAAGGCGATTGCCATCCACCATTCTTATCGCCCCCTCCGCCGTTAATCGTCTGTGAAGGCGATTGCCACCACTCATTCTATTGCCCCCCTGCCGCTGCGACCGTCCGTATGATTCGCCACCACTACTCTCATTGTCTCATTCGCTTAATCGTCTGCGAAGGCTTACCGCACCACTCATTCTTATTGTCCCCTCCGTCGCCTTTATTCACCAGTAGCGCACCGCCACCACCATTCTTATTGTTCTGCCCCGTTAATCGCCATTACAAGGATTGCTGCCACCATTCTTATTGCTCCTCTGCCGCCGTTAATCGCCCGGGCGATTGCCGCCACTCATCTTTGCCCCTGCCGCCATTTATCGACCGTGAAGGCGATTGCCGCCACTCATTCTTATTGCCCTCCTACGTCATAATCCCAGTATCACGCACCATTCTTATCGCCTTCCACGCCGATAATCGCCCTAAGGCGATTGCCGCCACTCATTCTTATTGCCCCCTGCCGCCGTTAATCGCCCGTAACGCGATTGCCGCCACTCATTATATCGCCCCCTGCCACCATTAATCGTCTGTAAGGCGATTGCCACCACTCATTCTTATCGTTCTCTACCGCCGTTAATCGCCCGTAAGGCGATTGCCGCCACCATTCTTATTGCCCCCTGCCGTTAATCGCCCATAACGCGATATCCACTATTCTTATATTTCCTCTCTCGCCGCCGTTAATCGTCTGTAAGGCTATTGTCACGCATCATTCTATCGCCCCCTGCCGTTAATCGCCTGAAAGGTGATTGCCGCCACCATTTATTGCGCCCTGCCTTTAATCGCCCATAAGGCGATTGCCGCCACTCATTCTATCGCCCCCTGTTGCCGTTAATCGCCCCATGATTTCCACCACTCATTCTATTGCCCGCCTGCCGCCGTTAATTCGTAAGGCGATTGCCGCCACCATTCTTATTGCACCCTGCCGCCGTTAATCGCCCGTAAGGCGATTGCCGCCACTCATTCTTATTGCCCCCCCTGCCAAAGACCGCCCGTAAGGCGATTGCCACCACTCATTCTCATTGCCCACCTGCTGCGCATCGCCCGTAAGGCGATTGCCGCCACTCATTCCTTTGCTGCCCCCACCTGCCGCTTTATTCGCCCGTAAGGCACCACCATTCTGTATTGCCCCCTGCCGCCGATAATCGCCACAAGGCGATTGCTGCCACCATTCTTATTGCTCTCCCGCCGCCAGATCGCCCGTAAGGCGATTGCCGCCACTCATTCTTATTGCCCCCCTGCCGCCATTAATCGACCAGAAGGCGATTGCCGCCACCATTTTATTGCCCTCCTGCCGTCATATCCTCAGTAAGGCGATTGCCACCACCATTCTTATCGCCCCTCTGCCGCCGATAATCGCCCTTAGGCGATTGCCGCCACTCATTCTTATTGCTCCCCTGCCGCCGTTAATCGCCTGTAACGCGATTGCCGCCACTCATTTTATCGCCCTCCCAGCCACCATTAATCGCCCGTAAGGCGATTGCCGCCACTCATCTTATTGCTCCTCTGCCGCCGTTAATCGCCCGTAAAGCGATTGCCGCCACTCATTCTTATTGCACCTCTGCCACTCGATCGACCGCATTGCCGCCACCATTCTATTGCCCTCCTGCCGCCGTTAATCGTCCAGAATGATTGCCGCCACTCATTCTATCGCTCCCCGTACCGTTAATCGCCCGTGTAAGGCGATTGCCGCCACTCATTCTTATCGCTTGTCTGCCGCCGTTAATCGCCCAAGGCGATTGCCGCCACTCATTCTTATTGCCCCTGCCGCCGTTAATCGCCCGTAACGCGATTGCCGCCACCATTCATACTGCCCCTCCCGCCATTAATCGCCCGTAAGGCGATTGCCACCACCATTCTATCGCCCCTCTGCGCCGTTAATGCCTGTAAGGCGATTTCGCCGCCACTCATTCTTATTGCCCTCCCGCCGCCGTTAATGGCATCAGAAGGCGATTGCCCCACTCATTCTATCGCCCCCTGCCGCCAGCACGTCTTAAAGGCGATTGCCGCCACTCATTCTTATGGCTCCGCCGCCGTTAATCAATCGCAAGGCGATTGCCGCCACCATTCTTATTGCCTCCTGCCGCCGTTAATCGCCTGTAACGCGATTGCCGCCACTCATTATTATCGCCCCCACGCTGTTAACGCCTGTAAGGCGATTGCCACCACCATTCTTATTGCCCTCTGCCGCCGTTAATCGCCCGTAAGGCCATTGCCACCATCATTCTTATTGCCCTCCCGCCGTTAATCGCAACGAAGGCTACGCCACTCATTCTTATCGCCCCCCTGCCGCTGTTAATCGCCCGCATATTGCCGCCACTCATTCTATTGCCCCCCTCTGCCGCCAAGATCGCCCGTAAGCGATTGCCGCCAATCATTCTTATCGCCTCCCTGCCGCCAAACCGTCTGGAAGGTGATTGCCGCCAATTCATCTTATTGCCCCCCTGTTGCCGCCACCAGAAGGCTATTGCTGCCACCATTCTTATCGCCCCCCTGCCGCCGTTAATCGCCCATAAGGCGATTGCTGCCACTCATTCTTATTGTCCTCTGCCGTCATGAATCGTCTGTAAGGCGATTGCCGCACTCATTTTATCGCCCTGCCGTCGTTAATCGCCCATAAAGCGATTACGCACTCTTCTTATCGCCCCTGCCGCCGTTAATCGGCCTCGGCTATTGCCGCCACTATTCATATTGCCCCCGTCAGCCGTTAATCGCCCGTAAGACGATTGCTACCACTCATTCTACATGTTCTCTGCCACTGTTAATCGCCCGTGAAGGCGATTGCCGCCACCATTCTATTGCTCCCTGTCACCGTTAATCGCCTGTAAGGCGATTGCCGCCACCATTCTTATTGCCCTCTGCCGCCGTTAATCGCCCGTACGCGATTGCCGCCACCATTCTTATTGCCCCCTGCCGCTGTTAACGCCTGTAAGGCGATTGCCACTACTCATTCTAATTGCTCCTCTGCTGCCGTTAATCACCTGCATGGCGATTGCCACCACCATTCTATTGCCCTCTGCCGCCATTAATCGCCCATAAGGCAATTGCCGCCAATCATTCTCTGCCGCCGTTAATCGCCTGACGGCTATTGCCGCACTCATTCTTATTGCCCCCTGCCGCCGTTAATCGCCTGTAAGACGATTGCTACCACTCATTCTATCGCTTCTGCCGCCAGCACTTCCGGTAAGGCGATTGCCGCCACTCATTCTATTGCCTCCCTGCCGCTGTTAATCGCCCGTAAGGCGATTGCCGCCACCATTCTTATTGCCCCCTGCCGCCATTAATCGCCCGTAAGGCGATTGCCGCCACTCATTCTTATCGCCCCTCTTTCACCGTTAATCGCCTGTAAGCATTGCCGCCACTCATTCTTATCGCCCCCTGCCGCCGTTATCGCCTGTGAAGGCGAATGCCGCCACCATTCTTATCGCTCCCTGCTGCCGTTAACGCTCAAAGGCGATTGCCGCCACCATTCTTATTGCCCCTGCCGCCATTAATCGCCCATAAGGCGATTGCCGCCACTCATTCTTATCGCCCCCTGCCGCCGTTAATCGCCCGTAAGGCAATTGCCGCATCATTTTATTGCCTTCCTGTCATTAATCGTCTGTAGACATTGCCGCCACTCATTCTTATCGCCCCTACCACCGTTAATCGCCCGTAGGAGATTGCCGCCACTATTCATATCGCCCCCTGCTGCGTTAATCGGCCGTAAGGCGATTGCTGCCACTCACTCTTATCGCCCCTGCCACCGTTTATCGGCCGTAAGGCGATTGCCGCCACTCATTCTATTGTCCCCCTGCCGCCGTTAATCGCCCGTATATGATTACCGCCATTAATTTTATTGCCCCTGTATAGATATGTACATACCAAGATATGAACACGCCTGACGCCAGACTCTTGTTACCATTCATTGTACCATTTATTCACATGTCCGTACATTAACATATTATTATAGCATGTCTGATGTCTATGCTTATGTCTAATGCCTATGTTCATTTACTATGTCCCGATGTACTATGTCTGTACCGCTGCTAGTCGAGTAATTAGAAGACCCCATTTATTGTCCTAGGAATGTCTAGCAACCCCTTGCCTAGCTAGCTAATTTCCCTCAGATCGGCTTCTGCCTGCCTACGGCGAGGAGTTCCTTGTGCTGACTCCTGTTCCTGTACCGGTTGGCTATCACGCCAAGTCTCTGTACCACTTGTTGAATATATCTACTGTCGTGCCCTGAGTTTCAAGAACCTTGTCTAGGATTACATCCACCACATGGCGCAGTTGAGTAGCTCCAACACGACAGTTTACAAGCCTCAAGAGCCGGCCCCGTCTGTTTCTGGCCCTGTTTCCCGCCCAGAAGATATACCCACAGTGCCCCTGGATTTAAAGTGCTTGAGACCCTTGTATGCAGTGCCTTCATGTCTTTTTGCTATGTTTCTGCGGCCCTACAGGTAGCAGACACGCCCAGCCCAGTTTCAAGACAGCACTCGCATACATCTCCATCCACACGCGCAGGCCCGCAAGCCACTGATTGACTCCTCCTCCACTGAGTCATCACCAGCATCTCTGCCCGGCACGCGGAGGAATACACCGCGCCAGCCGCCTCCTCTCACTTCACAAATATTACAGTCAGTACTCTTTACTTGCCCACCGTTTCCTACACTTAAGCAAATCCATTGACGAAAACATAGCACTTCACCTTATTCTCCTTGTCTTCCCCATCGCAACAATACCAAACACGAGATGTCTGACCACGACGATTTGCTGGGAAATTTATATGAGGATTATGAGGAAGACGACGCCACAGACCCTCCCACCCCTCACGCCTCAACGCCGGGCGCTACAATCAAAGGATGGAGCCAGATATACGTCAGTTAATCCACTTCCTACAAGTTTCCCAAGAGAAGGAAGCCCAAAGACGTCAATTAGAGGAGGAAAACGACATCAAGAGGAATTGTCAAGACAGTCAGAGGAATCAGCTTACCGCTTTCAACTTCAACGGTATGTCCATTTACTATGTCCCGATGTACTATGTCTGTACCGCTTAGTCGAGTAATGAAGACCTCATTTATTGTCCTAGTAATGTCCAGCAACTCTCCTGCTTCCACTAGCTAATTTCCCTCAGACGGCTTCGGCCTGCCTACGACGAGGAGTTCTTACTGGCTCCTGTTCCTGTACCGTTGGCTATCACGCCAAGTCTTGTACCACTTGTTGAATATATCTACTGCTCGTGCCCTGGAGTTTCAAGAACCTTGTCTAGGATTACATCCACCACAATACCATGGGCACGACATCTTGTGAGCATCAGATGAACCTCAAGTATGCAAATCGTGGCGACGTCGTTTCCGAACTTTTGCTGTTAATGTCGTCTCAATCAGATGCCCTCATAAACAACTCATCAATTAAGATCGTGCATTTCCTCATTCAACGCCTCCTAGAGCACACGCTAGCCATCCCCCAGCTCCCCCAGGTCAGTGACAGGAGTTTTAAACGCCTTAGAGTCATTCCGTAGCCTCCATAGCCAGAAGCTTTGCGTCGTAAGGAGCTGCTATCCTGCAAAACAAGCTTCTGGGGAGTCATTCTCAGACTTCTATGCACGACTTAAGGACCTAGCAACCCGAGGTGGACCTATGTACAGGCGATCCTGTAACTGTAACAGAGATCAGCTCAAGATGATCTTGCTGATATAGATTATGCGTGGCGAGACTACTTCAGAAACTCCTCACCCTCGACGCCGCCCTCTTCCCTCACCGACTTCGTCACCCTGTTGCAGGTCGTATGAGGCCACAAGAAGCTGCCTCAGCTAACTACACTCATCGCCATCTCAAGTCCACGCCGTCTCCACCTACAAGAGGAATCAACGCCAGATGCAGACGACGTCCTCACAGCCCCGTCCACAGTCACCGGTTTCTTCTCCCGAATCCTGCAAGAAGCTGTCAGCGCCAGCATGGTCCAGGAAAGTGCCTGCGGCTGATGGTACATATCGAAACTTCAGCCAGGTTTCAAAACCGTGGCCCGCATCTCGATGTCCTGCCAACAAGGCCTCGCCAAACGCTTGCGACAACAGGACGCTTCGCCAGAAGTGTTGCAGGTCCACCAAGCCTCCATCTCCAGGTCAAAACGTCTCTTTACAGCCCGACCAGAACGTCCACACCACCGTCTCCCAGAACAACAAAGAGATGCCAGCGTGGATGATGCCTCAGTGACAGGTCCCCCAAGCCCGTCAATGTTCGTCTGTCTCGCGGTACCAGCTCTTCCAACCTCTAATGATGCTCTTGACATGGTAGCGGACATCACGGTGATTGGACCAACACACCTGGACGCCCTCAACATCCCCAGAATAGCCTGTATCACCCACAGCCATGAACAGCGATGCTCAGCGGACGGGTCCCCCGATAATGCTCCACCTTTGGGTTGCTTCAAGGCAACACTACAGCTCAGTCCCCAAGTCTTGCCTTGCCACAATCCCACGTCCATGAGACATCCCAAACCCCTACTCTTGTCGTAGCTGGCCATTGTCAGGACTTGGCCATCGTCTCCTCCGAGTTCTAAAAGCTGCATCCTCGCTGTGACACACCTCAACAGGTGTGCAGAGATACCTGTTTCAGCCATGACCACACCTGCTGCCGCCGGGAGTTCTTTTTCGTCAGTTCAGCGACGTCATGTCTCCAGCCGACCTCCAAGGCGCAGCTCCAAGAAGATGACAAGGCCTTTGATGAGAATCACCTCAAACTGGCGCGACGCCTTTCGCCATCCACACACCCAGGCCTATCCCCTTTGCCATGCGGGACAAGGTGAAGGCGGGCGCTCGATTCTCTGGTGCAGCAGGGATCATCCAGACACGCCGACGAGGCCCTCGAGGTGGTGCCACCCTATGGTCTTGCTTTTAAGCCTGTCAGGTGTTAGCATCACCAGTGAACCTCACCCATCTCAACTCGCAGAGTCTCCGTCGCCATCCATCGCCTACGCCCATCAAGCAGTCCGCTGGCGTCACCGTCTGCAAAGTTCTTTACCACGGCGGATGCACTACATAGATGCTGGCAGAGTCGACCTGGCGGAAGAAGATACGCCACCTCACCATTCATCACGCCCTGGCCGCTTCCAACACTGGCGGACCCACATAGGTACTTAGCAGAGGATCATTACTGCCTCCGTGGGGATATGGCTCTGCAGAGGTGTCACCAACTCGTGAAGGTCGTAGATGACATCCTGCTCTTCGACGATGATCTCCCGGCCCACTTGAACCGAGTTCATCTGATGCTCACAAGATGTCGTGCCCATGGTATCACCCTGAACAAAGATAAATTTGTGGTCGCCGCCCCCCAAGTTAACTACTGCGGCTACAACATCTCGCCAGAGGGGATCTCAGCTGATGAGGAGAAGGTCAAGGCCATCAGGGACTTCCCTACTCCAGCGAACCTGACCGACCTTCGCTCATTTATGGGCCTGGTAAATCAGCTGGCAGACTTCTCCCCTAAAATCGCCACATCAGCCCAACCTCTACGCCCCCTCATGAGCCCCAAGCGCTCTTTCCTCTGGACTCCTGACCACGACCTAGCGTTCAGGAATGTTAAGAAGGCGTTGCTGTCACCACCAGCCTTGGCACCCTTCGACCCGTCCTTACCAGTGGTCCTCCAGACCGACGCCTCCCGTCTATACGGCCTCGGATATGCCCTCCTTCAAGATCACGGCCAGGGTAGACTGCGCTTAGTTCAGTGTGGCTCCAGGTTTTTGACCGACACGGAGACCAGATACGCCACCATCGAACTAGAGATGCTGGCAGTCGCCTGGGCTATGGCCAAGTGCCGCCTTTACCTGTTCGGCCTTGGGCATTTCACCCTCATGACGGACCATCGCCCGCTCATACCCATCCTCAATCACTACACGTTGGACGCCATCGAAAATCCTCGCCTCCAACGCCTCAAAGAGAAGACCGCCCCTTACGTCTTTACAGCTGTGTGGCGCGCCGGGAAGCTTCTGTGCATACCAGACGCCCTCTCCCGAGCCCCTGTTAGTCGCCCCACACCTGAAGATGAAGTCGACTGTACCACGGCCGCTGCTCACGTTCGGTCTTTAGTGACACACACAGCCACTTCTCTTGCTGACAAGACGACGACGACGCCCTCCATCGAAGACGATAGGACTCTCCAGGAGCTTCGCATCGCCGCCGCTCAAGACCCGGCATACGTTCAACTCCTCGACTACGTCTCCGCTGGATTCCCCACCAACCGCTACGACATTCACGCCTCCGCCCTCCCATTCTGGAAGCTAAGGGATAGCCTCTATGCGGACGGAGAGCTGGTGTTGTACGGCCCCAGGATCGTCGTTCCCGCTGCCCTCCGCCGGCGCACCTTATCCCGCCTCCATGACAGCCACCGCGGCGTTGAAGCCACCAGGCGCAGAGCCCGCCAGACCGTCTTCTTGCCTGGTATTGACGCCGATATTAAGAGCGCGGTTGAAGCCTGTGAGCCTTGCCAGCAACTCCAGCCCACCCAGCAACAAGAGCCGTACCTGTGCAATGACCTCCCGAAGCGGCCCTTTGAGTCCGTGTCCGCCGACTTCTTTAATGTGGCCGGAAAGTCTTTCCTGGTGGTCGCCGACAGGCTCTCTGGATGGCCCGTGGTAGTTCCCTGTGGTCGGGACACCACCTCTTCCAGGGTCATCCGGATGTTTTGTTGCTTCTTCCGGGAAGTCGGAGTGCCTCTCCGCCTCCGAACCGACGGTGGGCCCCCGTTCAATAGCCACGAGTTCAAGAGCTTCGCCGAACGCTGGGGCGTCCACCACATCGTCACCTCCCCTCATTACCCGCAGGCGAATGGCCACGCCGAGGCAGCGGTAAAGTCCGTAAAATACCTCATCCTCAAGACAGCACCGACGGGGAACCTGGACTGCGAGGAGTTCGACAGGGGCCTACTAGAACTCCGTAACACCCCTACCCCTGCCGGACGCTCTCCTGCCCAGGTGTTGTATGGCCGCCCCCTTCGTACTTGTGTGCCTGCCCACCCCCAGTCCTTCTTAGATGAATGGCAGATCAAGGCGGACGAGTGTGACCGCCGTGAGGCTGCCCGGATGGCCCAAGTGACAAGCCACTATGACGCCCACGCCCGCCCCCTTCCCAGGTTGACCGTCGGCCAGCAAGTACGAATCCAGGACCCGACGTCACACCGCTGGGACAAGGTCGGGATCGTCATGGGCCGTGGCGAGTCTCGTTCGTACCAAGTTCGCCTCCCCAGTGGTCGTGTGTGGTGACGAAACAGACGCCATCTCCGCCCAGTGCCATCCTCTAGTGACGGACCTTCCTCCCCGTCCCCTGTGCCCCCTTGCCCAGACCAGGAACGAAGGTCGTCAGTTGATCCTCCCATTGTCCCTCGCTGCTCCCGACGACTCGTGGAAAAAGAGTCCGTAGCCGCTCGAGATTGCACTACGAGCGTAAAGGGGGAGGGAGGTGTAGAGATATGTAAATACCAAGATATGTGAACACGCCTGACGCCAAGACTCTGTTACCATTCATTGTACCATTTATTCACATGTCTGTATTACTACATATTATTATAGCATGTTTGATATCTATGCTTATGTCTAATGCCTATGTTCACTTACTATGTCCCGATGTACTATGTCTGTACCGCGCTAGTCAAGTAACTAGAAGACCTCATTTATTGTCCTAGTAATGTCTAGCAACTCTCCTTGCCTAGCTAGTTAACTTCCCTCAGATCAGCTTCGGCCTGCTTACGACGAGGAGTTCCTTGTGCTGGCTCCTGTTCCTGTACCGGTTGGTTATCCTGCCAAGTCTTGTACCACTTATTGAATATATCTACTGCTCGTGCTATTGGAGTTTGAAGAACCTTGTCTAGGATTTCATCCCACCACAATAACCACAAAGAAAGAAGAAAACACGAAGTTCCCAAGCGCTTTCGTGTAATTCACATCTTCAGGGGTGAGTACAGACTAGAGAGAGAAATACAAATCAAGGTGTATATATACAGAGGAGGGTGAGACCAGGTCCACAATGGTCAGGTATTAGGTAATGACCCTACTAATCTTTAAATAGCACACAACAGTTGGTGGTCAGGTCAGATGGTCAGGTGACCCGGCCTTCTCACCTGGTCACAAATCTTCTTAATTACATAATTGTCCAGCTTGTACAAGCCGTTACTCAAATTCATGTTGAATGCTTCGGTATGTGTTTTCTTCTTTCCTTGTGGTTATCAGCATATATATATATATATATATATATATATATATATATATATATATATATATATATATATATATATATGTGTGTGTGTGTGTGTACATGTATGTGTGTATGTATGTATAAATAAATAAATAAACAAAAATAACAATAAAAAAATAGATAAGCCTCGCCCCAGGATCACACTAGTGACTGAGGAGACATGGAGGTTATTCGGCAGCAAAAACTTAGCAAGGAGCGAGGCATTTCGGAACGTATTCATTCACCCAGATCGCACGGTAATGCAGAGGAACAGCACAAGAAGCCTTTTTTTTTTTTTTTTTTTAAGGGGGATTAGCCCACCCGACACAGGTCACTGACCCACATCGGGGCCTGGGGCGAAAATGTAATAATAATAAATATAAATAAATAAATAATAGTCACAATAATTCATAATAAATAAAAATTTATGATAAAACAAACAAAATAAAAATAATAAAATAATGATGATAATAATACAGTAACTGTAATAATATTAATAATAAAGAACAAAAATACAAAAATGAAAAAGATCAAAAAGTGAGAAACGATATATGTATGTTGTGTTGTCAATGGTAAGAGAAACAATTGAGACCCTGCAATTGCGTGTAAATGAAGCAGAAAGTCAGATCAGCAACCTGGGACTTGGTCACAATTTTCGTGATGCCATATGGCAGCAGGGTCTACCATTAGACAACACATTATGCTTCCAATATCTTCCCAGGCAGTAGTACCTCGTTTGGTAGCTGCCTACTACCTACTACCTACTCATGCAGGGCTTGAAGCAGAAGAGGGTGGAGTCAAGGAGAAACGGGGACGGGTGTGCATGGGTTATATTCAGTGGGAGGGTAGTGGAAGCAAGTGTTGACAAAGAGCCAGGGGGCAGAAGCGCACCCTCCACCCGCTCTACTCCTCACCCGGGAGGTGGCCAGCTCTGCCTACCAGACAGGACGAGGCGAGCGCCGTGTAAACAATGACATTTCTAACCACACCCTGCAAATTACAGTGTACTTAGCAAATGCTGCAGCTTCTGAGAATGGAAGGGGCCGGAGTTACTACTAAGAGCAGAGACGTTACCGAGAACAAATTCTGGCTTGAATGGCATACTGACACGGTCCTTGATAAGAGAGAAGAGTTTCAAACAATACTGAAGGAACACCAACCCGATATTGTAGGAGTTGTAGAACTGTTGTACAAGAACAGGAGAATCGACCCAGAGGAATGTGAGTTCAATATTGCTGGATGTGACTATTTACGTACCTTTCAAGAAACTTTCAAGAGGGTGTGGATATCTTTGCTAGGCAAGTCCTTAAGAACATAAGAACATAAGAAAATAAGGAGTCTGCAATAGGCCGGTTGGCCTGTGCATGGCAGCTCCCGTCAAGAGTTACTACCACTCTCTATCATCCATGAATCTATCTAGCCTCCTTTTGGAAACTTTCCAGAGTTCCCGCACTTACTACAAAGTTGCTAAGCTTGTTCCACTCGTCCACCACCCTATTTGTGAACCAGTTTCTTCCTATCTCCTCCTAAACCTAAACTTATCCAACTTGAATCCGTTGCTCCGAGTCCTATCCTGCTCGTATATTATAAGAACTTTATCTATATCCCTTTATTGATTCCTTTCACCCACTTAAATACTTATCATATCTCCCCGCACTCTTCGAGGGTACAGGGAGAGGATGTTTGGAGAGTCCAAGTGGTGTAAAATTAAATTAAAGGGAGGGGGT
>NW_024734446.1:0-6563 GCF_018991925.1 Homarus americanus | reverse complement strand
TGCTTTATTGGGCTAATGAAATATATATGGATCCTCGTGTTTCGAAGCCGCATTTGGTAAAAAGTTGCTCTGATCACCTAAGCGACACGGGTGGTCTCCTATAGTGGTTCACAGCGCCATAAGCTCGTTGAACAGGCTTTGTGTGAAATATAGCAGAGTCTAGGACTGCTTTTATTGTCCTGGTGGCCCAGAGGTAGCGTTCCCCGGTCACAATATACGATCGTGGGTTTGAATCCTGGTGGGGTGAGGTGTTGATTATATGTAGAATTCCGAGTGCTTTATTGGGCTAATGAAATATATTTTGATCCTCGTGTTTCGAAGCCGGATTTGGTAAAACGTTGCTCTGATCACCTAAGCGGCACGGGTGGTCCGCATTAGAGGTTCACGGCGCCATAAGCTCGTTGAACTGGCTTTGTGTGAAATATACCAGAGTCTGTGACCGCCGTCCTGGTGGCACAGAGTGTAGCTTTCCCCGGCCACAATTATAAAGATCGTGGTTCAAATCGGTGGGGTGAGGTGTTGATTATGCGCAGAAAGTCCGCCGCTTTATTGGCCACGAAACATACATGATCCTCCCCTGTTGTTGCAAACGCTGCTCTGATCACCGGCGCACGTGGGTGGGCTTAGGTTGTACATTGAAGCGCCATGGGCCTTACAACAGGCTTTGTGTGAAATATAGTAGAGTCTAGGACTGCTTTTATTGTCCTGGTGGCCCAGAGGTAGCATACCCCGGTCACAATTATAAGATCGTGGGTTTGAATTCTGGTGGGGTGAGGTGTTGATTATATGTAGAAGTCCGAGTGCTTTATTGGGCTAATAAAATATATATGGATCCTCGTGATTCCAAGCCGGATTTGGTAAAAGTTGCTCTGATCACCTAAGCGGCACGGGTGGTCCCCATTAGAGGTTCATGGCGCCATAAGGTCGTTGAACAGGCTTTGTGTGAAATATAGTAGAGTCTAGGACTGCTTTTATTGTCCTGGTGGCCCAGAGGTAGCATATCCCGGTCTCAATTATATGATCGTGGGTTTGAATCCTGGTGGGGTGAGGTGTTGATTATATGTAGAAGTCCGCATGCTTTATTGGGCTAATGAAAGATATATGGATCCTCGTGTTTTGAAACCGGATTTGGTAAAACGTTGCTCTGATCACCTCAGCGGCACGGCAACCCTACTGGTGGCGTTCACGCGCTCACAAGCCTCGCCGAAACAAGGCCTTCTTGCGCGGTGTTATATAACAGAGTCTGGGACTGCTTTTATTGTCCTGGTGGCCCAGAGGTAGCGTTCCCCGGTCACAATTATAAGTTCGTGGGTTCAAATCCTGGTGGGGTGAGGTGTTGATTATATGTAGAAGTCCGCGTGCTTTATTAGGCTAATGAAATATATATGAATCCTCCTTGTTTCGACGCCGCATTTGGAAAAACGGTGGTCTGATCACCTAAGCGGCACGGGTGGTCCCCATTAGAGGTTCACAGTGCCATAAGCTCGTTGAACACGCTTTGTGTGAAATATAGCAGAGTCTAGGACTGCTTTTATTGTCCTGGTGGCCCAGAGGTAGCGTTCCCCGGTCACAATTATAAGATCGTGTGTTCAAATCCTGGTGGGGTGAGGTGTTGATTATATGTAGAAGTCCGAGTGCTTTATTGGGCTAATAAAATATATATGGATCCTCGTGTTTCCAAGCCGGATTTGGTAAAACGTTGCTCTGATCACCTAAGCGGCACGGGTGGTCCAATTAGAGGTTCATGGCGCCATAAGGTCGTTGAACAGGCTTTGTGTGAAATATAGCAGAGTCTAGGAATGGTTTTATTGTCCTGGTGGCCCAGAGGTAGCGTCCCCCGTTCACAATTATAAGATAGTGGGTTCAAATCCTGGTGGGGTGAGGTGTTGATTATATGTAGAAGTCTGCATGCATTTTTGGGCTATTCAAATATATATATGGATCCTCGTTTTTCGAAGCCGGATTTGGTAAAACGTTGCTCTGATCACCTAAGCGGCACGGGTGGTCCCCATTAAAGGTTCATTGCGCCATAAGGTCGTTGAACAGGCTTTGTGTGAAATATGGTAGAGTCTAGGACTGCTTTTATTGTCCTGGTTGCCCAGAGGTAACGTTCCCCAGTCACAATTATAAGATCGTGGGTTCAAATCCTGGTGGGGTGAGGTGTTGATTATATGTAGAAGTCCGCATGCATTATTGGGCTAATGAAATATATATGGATCCTCGTGTTTCCAAGCCAGATTTGGTAAAACGTTGCTCTTATCACCTAAGCGGCACAGATGGTCCCCATTAGAGGTTCATGGCGCCATAAGGTCGTTGAACAGGCTTCGTATGAAATATAGTAGAGTCTAGGACTGCTTTTAGTGTCCTGGTGGTCCACAGGTAGCATTCCCTGGTCACAATTATAAGATTTTGGGTTTGAATCTTGGTGGGGTGAGGTGGTGATTTTATGTAGAAGTCCGCATGCTTTATTTGGCTAAAGAAATATATTTGGATCCTCGTGTTTCGTTGCCGGATTTGGTAAGACGTTGCTCTGGTCACCAAGCGGCACGTGTGGTCCCCATTAGAAGTTCACGGCGCCATAAGCTCGTTGAACAGGCTTTGTGTGAAATATAACAGAGTCTAGGACTGCTTTTAGTGTCCTGGTGGTCCACAGGTAGCATTACCTAATCACAATTATAAGATTTTGGGATTGAATCCTGGTGGGGTGTGGTGTTGATTTTATGTAGAAGTCCGCATGCTGTATTGGGCTAATGAAATATATATGGATCCACGTGTTTCGAGCCGGATTTGGTAAAACGTTACTCTGATCACCTAAGCGGGACGGGTGGTCCCCATTAGAGGTTCATGGCGCCATAAGGTCGTTGAACAGGCTTTGTGTGAAATATAGTAGAGTCTCGGACTTCTTTTATTGTCCTGGTGGCCCAGAGGTAGCATACCCCGGTCACAATTATAAGATCGTGGGTTTGAAACCTTTGTGGGGTGAGGTGTTGATTATATGTAGAAGTCCGCGTGCTTTATTGGGCTAATGAAATATATATGGGCCCTCGTGTTATGAAGCCGCATTTGGTAAAACGTTGCTCTGATCACCTAAGCGGCACGGGTGGTCCCCATTAGAGGTTCACGGCGCCATAAGCTCGTTGAACAGGGTTTGTGTGAAATATAGCATAGTCTAGGACTGCTATTATTTTCCTGGTGGCCCAGAGGTAGCGTTCCCCTTTCACAATTATAAGATCGTGGTTTCAAATCCTGGTGGGGTGAGGTGTTGATTATATGTAGAAGTCTGGGTACTTTATTGGGCTAATGAAATATATATGGATCCTCGTGTTTCGAGCCGGATTTGGTAAAACGTTGCTCTGATCACCTAAGCGGGACGGGTGGTCCCTATTAGAGGTTCATGGCGCCATAAGGTCGTTGAACAGGCTTTGTGTGAAATATAGCAGAGTCTAGGACTGCTTTTATTTTCCTGGTGGCCCAGAGGTAGCGTTCCCCGGTCACAATTAGAAGATCGGCTTCAAATCCTGGTGGCGTGAGGCGTTGATTATATGCAGAAGTCTGCGTGCTTTATTGGGCTAATGAAATGTATATGGATCCTCGGGTTTCGAAGCTGCATTTGGTTAAACGTTACTCTAATCACCTAAGCGGCACGGGTGGTCTGCATTAGAGGTTCATGGCGCCATAAGGTCGTTGAACAGCCTTTGTGTGAAATATAGATGAGTCTAGAACTGCTTATAGTGTCCTGGTGGCCCTTAGGTATCGTTCCTTTTTCACAATTATAAGATCGTGGGTTTGAATCCTGGTGGGTTTAGGTGTTGATTATATGTAGAAGTCCGCGTGCTTTATTGGGCTAATGAAATATTATGGATCCACGTGTTTCGAAGCCGGATTTGGTAAAACGTTGCTCTGATCACCTAAGCGGCACGGGTGTCCCCATTAGAGGTTCATGGCGCCATTATGTCGTTGAACAGGCTTTGTGTGAAATATAGTAAAGTCTAGGACTGCTTTTATTGTTTTGGTGGCCCAAAGGTAGCATGCCCCGGTCACAATTATAAGATCGTGGGTTTGAATCCTGGTGGGGTGATGTGTTGATTATATGTAGAAGTCCGCGAGCTCTTATTGGGCTAATGAAATATATATGGACCCTCGTGTTTTGAAGCCGCATTTGGTAAAACGTTGCTCTCATCACCTAAGCGGCACGCGTGGTCCCCATTAGAGGTTCACGGAGCCATAAGCTCGTTGAACAGGCTTTGTGTGAAATATAGCAGAGTCTAGGACTGCTTTTATTTTCCTGGTGGCCCAGAGGTAGCGTTCCCCTTTCACAATTATAAGATCGTGGGTTCAAATCCTGGTGGGGTGAGGTGTTGATTATATGTAGAAGTCCGTGTGCTTTATTGGGCTAATGAAATGGCGGATCCCCGGCTCAGCCGCATTTGGTTAAACGTTACCAATCACCCAAGCGGCACCGCATTGGCGTCTGGCGGCTTACGCGTCGCGAACAGGCTTTGTGTGAAATATAGATGAGTCTAGAACTGCTTATAGTGTCCTGGTGGCCCATATGTATCGTTCCTTTTTCACAATTATAAGATCGTGGGTTTGAATCCTGGTGGGTTTAGGTGTTGATTATATGTAGAAGTCCGCGTGCTTTATTGGGCTAATGAAATATATATGGACCCTCGTGTTTTGAAACCGCATTTGGTAAAACGTTGCTCTGATCACCTAAGCGGCACGAGTGGTCCCCATTAGAGGTTCACGGCGACATAAGCTCGCTGAACAGGCTTTGTGTGAAATATAGCAGAGTCTAGGACTGCTTTTATTGTCCTGGTGGCCCAGAGGTAGCGTTCCCCGGTCACAATTATAAGATCGTGGGTTCAAATCCTGGTGGGGTGAGGTGTTGATTATATGTAGAAGTCCGCGTGCTTTATTGGGCTAATGAAATATATATCGATCCTCGGGTTTCGAAGCCACATTTGGTAAAACGTTGCTCTGATCACCTAAGCGGCACGGGTGGGCCCCATCAGAGGTTCACGGCGCCATAAGCTTGTTGAACAGGCTTTGTGTGAAATATAGCAGAGTCTAGAATGCTTTTTACTTTCTGGTGGCCCAGAGGTAGCGCCCCCGGTCACAATTATAAGATTGTGGGTTCAAACCTGGTGGGTGAGGTGTTGATTATATGTAGAAGTCTGCGTGCTTTAATGGTCTAATGAAATATATATGGATCCTCGGGTTTCGAAGCCACATTTGGTAAAACGTTGCTCTGATCACCTAAGCGGCACGAGGGATCCCCATTAGAGGTTCACGGCGCCATAAGCTCGTTGAACAGGCTTTGTGTGAAATATATAGCAGAGTCTAGGAATGCTTTTAGTGTCTTGGTGGCCCAGAGGTAGCGTTCCCCAGTCACAATTAGAAGATCGTGGGTTCTAATCCTGGTGGGGTGAGGTGTTGATTATATGAAGAAGTCCGCATGCTTTATTGGGCTAATGAAATATATATGGATCCCCGTGTTTCGAAGCCGCATTTGGTAAAACGTTGCTCTGATCACCTAAGCGGCATGGGTGGTCCCCATTAGAGGTTCACGGCGCCATAAGCGAGTTGAACAGGCTTTGTGTGAAATATAGCAGAGTCTAGGACCGCTTTTATTGTCCTGGTGGCCCAGAGGTAGCATTCCCCGGTCACAATTATAAGATCGTGGGTTCAAACACTGGTGGGGTGAGGTGTTGATTAAATGTAGAAGTCCGCGTGCTTTATTGGGCAAATGAAATATATATGGATCCTTCTTGTTTCGAAGCCGCATTTGGTAAAATGTTGGTCTGATCACCTAAGCGGCACGGGTGGTCCCCATTAGAGGTTCACGGCGCCATATGCTCGTTGAACAGGCTTTGTGTGAAATATAGCAGAGTCTAGGACTGTTTTTATTGTCCTGGTGGCCCAGAGGTAGCGTCCCCCGATCACAATTATAAGATTGTGGGTTCAAATCCTGGTGGGTTGAGGTGTTGATTATATGTAGAAGTCCGCATGCTTTAATGGTCTAATGAAATATATATCGATCCTCGGGTTTCGAAGCCACATTTGGTAAAACGTTGCTCTGATCACCTAAGCGGCACGGGTGGTCCCAATTAGAGGTTCACGGCGCCATAAGCTCGTTGAACAGGCTTTGTGTGAAATATAGCAGAGTCTAGGACTGCTTTTATTGTCCTGGTGGCCGAGAGGTAGTGTCCCCCGGTCACAATTATAAGATTGTGGGTTCAAATCCTGGTGGGGTGAGGTGTTGATTATATGTAGAAGTCTGCGTGCTTTAATGGTCTGAGGAAATATATATGGATCCTCGGGTTTCGAAGCCACATTTGGTAAAACGTTGCTCTGATCACCTAAGCGGCACGGGTGGGCCCCATTAGAGGTTCACGGCGCCATAAGCTCGTTGAACAGGCTTTGTGTGAAATATAGCAGAGTCTAGGAATGCTTTTAGTTTCCTGGTGGCCCAGAGGTAGCGTCCCCCGGTCACAATTATAAGATTGTGGGGTTCAAATCCTGGTGGGGTGAGGTGTTGATTATATGTAGAAGTCCGCATG